>NW_022196905.1:185255341-185267507 GCF_008632895.1 Mastomys coucha | reverse complement strand
TTACACATGAAACTGCCTGGGCCTGGTGTCTGCAGACGCTTCCTGCCGCGACTCAAAACCCATCAATGGGCAACCTTTAAAACAAGCATTCAGATGGTCAGCATAATATTACACATTTGAGTGCAATGAATTAGAATCTGTGATGCTGTACATTTAGATTTGATAATTTATACTATTTGATTTTTAATAGTTAAAATGATTACATATGTGTGTGTTTGTGTGTGTGTGTGTGCCAAGAAGAAAGAGAGCATAAGTATCCTGTCTCAAGCTAAAGTGTTGCCACACTTGACATATAGCAATGGTTTTCCCTCCTCTTTAAAAGAGCTCAAAGATTAAATGCAGGTGGAGAGACCCCAGCAAGAGTGTGTCAATTCCGTTGCAACATTAGGTGAATGACTTTCATTATTTTCAAACAAATTTGTGCGAGGGAGATCATCAGCCAGGCATTTGTTGATATCACCCAGGATATCTGTAGAAATCAATGGGAACAGTTCTGTTCAGACGACGGTCCCGTCCAGAGGTTAATGGGAACGAGGGAACCATGAAGAGGGTTAGAAGACATTTATAGGAGACGAGTTGACATAAAAATATTGTCAGTAGCATACTCTGGGGATGACAGGAAGCCACAAAACTCCAGAAAGCAAGGCACTCTGATCTCTGCTGAGGGGCTTCAGAAGAAAATGCCAGAGCCAGCCTGTCAAAGACGGAGGGCTTTACTTATAATTCTTTTACTAACAGGTTTACTTAATACAAAAATAGTTACAGATTCCTATCTTCCACAATGAAACGATGATGTATTTTTGTTCAAATAATCAGGTATTATTACAATAAACTTATAATTTTATTTATCAACTTTTTTTTTTTTTTTTTTTTTTTTTTTACAAAAATGAAGTATATTTGACCTTTGAAACTTTGACTAAAAGCATCACTCCTGAGTTCTAGTAGACTGAATGTGGAGACAGGACTCTCCCTCCCTCACCCTCATCCCAGTCTTTCTCTCTGATAGACACAAACCAGGTGAAGTGGACCCGTTAAACCCTCTTTCATGCAGATATCAGGACTATGGTTTTTCTGTTTTTTATGCTCCTTGAGCGTGGGTGACTGTGGTCCATGTATCTATTAGACTACCTCTCTCTTTTGTGCGTTCTTTGACTTTCTGTATCAGGCTTTGAATTTTCTGAAATTCTCTCCACTCTCTGGAACTCCAACCTCCAACTCCCCTTGTCCTGGCTCTCCTTGTTCTGGCTCCCTGGAAAGCTGCCCCTTGTTCTCCTCTGTAGTTCTCTGCTTTATCCTTTATATTAGCAGCACCAGGAAACCAATGCCTACTGGGGACTGGTTGGATGGCTGCTTCTCCTGCCCCTGCCCCATGGCTCCAAGCAAGGTTCCATTGCAACAGCTCTTTAAGGTCACAGGCCAACACAAGTCTTACTAAACTAAACCATTAAAGTGAAAGGAGGGTGAAGAAAAGAATGGAACCAAGACCCTGAGATACACCCAGAGAAGGGTTTGTTTGTGATATCACTTTCCAGACAGTAAGTTTCTCACTGCAACTTAGATAGGCGTCGGCTTCAGCTGCTCACCAAGCCTGGCCTCAGGTCTTCCAGCATCCTTCTGGGTTCTCTCCTAACCTTAGATTCCACCTCTTCCAAGTAACACCTGATGTTGCACCAGGCTTCGACTCCCAAGCTGTATGGTCTTACCTTACAGTCAGGTTATTAAAAAAAAAAATTAAGTTCTCTTATTTCAAGAGTAGTGACAGACCCAATGCTCAGACACTCTCTTCCCTGAAGGAACATGATTTGCTTTAAGTCTCTTCTAAGCCTCATTCACGCCTTTCCCTTTTTTTATTTGAGGGTTATTTGGCATATCTCTCTTTCTATTTCCCCCTCTTCTCTCCCTCCCCTTCTCCTCTCCTATATAACCCATCCATTCATCTGTTGACAGGCACCTGGGATGAATTTCTTCGCTATTGTGAAAAGCACAGCAGTAAACATGGATGCACATGCACCCCTGTGGAATGCTGAGTTCCAATCCTTTGAGTATCTAGTTGTTCTAGTTTGTTTCCTATTGCCGTGAGAAAACTGGGGCCAAAAGTAACTTCAAACATGAAAGGATTTACTGGGCTTACACATCCAGGTCAGAGTCCATCATTGGGAGAAGTCTGGGCAGAACCTCAAACAGGAACTTGAGGAAACTTTGGGATATGATGGCTTGCTGGCTCACTCATAGGCTCCTATTTTACTAGTGTTTTGTAGACTAGGAATCTATGCTTAGGGAACAATGGTACCTATAATGGGCATGGTCCTTCTTTAATGAACAATAAAGAAATTTCCCCATAGACATGTTCCCAACAATCTGATTGGGCAACCCCTAGATTGATGCTCAGGAGACTCTAGGCTGTGTCAAATTGACAGTTAAAGCTAACTATAATAAAACCCATGAGTGACATAGCTGGAGTATATTTTATTTCTAATGTTTAAGGTTTTTTTTTGGGGGGGGGGAGGTGGAGGAATCTCCAGACTGACTTCTATAATAGCTACACTAGTTTACAGATAATCCCCCTGCCTCTGCTTCCTCATCAGTATTTGATGTTATTTGTTTTCTTGATGATAGTTATTGTGAACCAGCATCTTAGTGCAGTTTCAAGTGCATTTTTCTAGTGGCTAAGGATGTTGAACATTCCTTTGCTTTCCTAATTTGGAGATATTTCAATATTTGAGGACAAAAATGTGACAGTAATTTTTGGCAACTTTTCTACGTAATATATTGGATCTGGCTACAAATCATATATACATATGTACATATATTTGTATTCCACATTTATATTTCACATATATATTGCATACACACACACACACACTATCAGACAAATACAGCGCACTTGCAGACTTGGGGACACAGGAAACATGCAAAAAACATAAGCTATACCATAGACGTCTCATAATTCAATAGTCCTTGAGTGAGAAGACAGACATGCAAATAAATCATTTTATTTCATCTCATTAAGTACTGCAGTAAAAGTCCTTTTAAAATCCCGAGGTGTAATTACTGACTGGGGAATGGCCAACTATGGCTGCAGGAACCAGGAAATGCCTCCTGGATGAGACTAATAATCCCAATGGTTCCGCTGCACTTTGCACCCTTGTTTAAGGTGCGTGCCCCATCGAATGCCGGATGACTTAATCATTTTTATCCTTGCTGCGCCTCTTGGGAAGATGACGAAGCAAATGAAGTGATAACAGCGTTAGCCACCTCCTGCCCAGGGCCTGTTGCCTAACCTTAGTTTGCTAAATTTCTCTACTGTTCCTTGGGTTGCGAAAGACAAACCTCATGCTTAGGGAGAGCATTTACACAGGAGGCAAGCATTCCAAGAGGGCTGGTTAGACTAAGGGGAGTTTGTGGAAATGTGAAAGAGAGTGTGCTTCCCGGTGCAGAGATTCTTTTCACTCCCTTCGAGTCTAGTTGTGTGTCCAAGGCTTATGCAAGGAAACGGACTCATTGGAACCACGTGGACTTCTGTTTCTTGCTAGAGTTGGAATCTGAAAGGTCTGTGTGTGTGTGTGTGTGTGTGTGTGTGTGTCTTGGCCTTTCCTTGGGGCTTCTGCTTACACAGCCTTCACATTTTTTAGGGTGTACTGCTTCTTGAATTAATGTTTTGGAAATATAATGCTCATACAGATTAATCTTACTCTGCACCTAACATGTGGCAATGCTCTCCCACATCGTTTGTTGGCTGCTGGCGCAACCCCGTCGAGGAGCATCCTCTTCAGCTGTGGGAAGCTCTCTTTGAAGTCAGCGAGCACTATGCATGTTTTAGGTGAAAAGACAGAAAAATGTTTGCAAGCTACCTTTAGAAGATTTAGCTGCATTTCTCCTGATGGCCATACATGTAGGAGCCAGCCCCGACTCCCTACCTTCCACCCCCAACCCTTAGGAGCCAGCCCCGACTCCCCACCTTCCACCCCCAACCCTGGGTTTCATTTGCTCTCTGCAGTCACCTTCAGGCAAAAGTACAGGGAGGAGTTTTGCTAGGGTTTGCCTGTCCTCAACCCAGCACCTCCGGGTGACTTGCTGAGACTGGGTTCCAGGCTGTATTTTCCTTTCTGGTCATGTTTATTATGGCCTCATTTGGCCTTCTGTTCATCTTTCAGTACATTTTCGATCTTTGTCCCAAATCTAAATTGTTTATTTTGCTCCAAAAAGAACAAAATTGCCATCCTTCCTTTGCCCTGTCTGTGCTTGTCCCCTTCCCTACTCACAGCTTCAAGTGCCGAAGACAGGGTTGTTTCTACACGCCTTGCTTGAGTCACAGACCGCAGTATTTAACGTGGTATGCTAACGGCCGCAGCCACTCAGGACATGAAGAACATTGGCGAGATTCCTTTAATTAAGAAGAACAAACAAAAAGAGAAACAGCATATCTTTTTAAATTCAATTATCTGACTTCAGAATTTTTCCATTCATTAAAGCCAAACAGAAGTACTTTCAAAAAAAAAATCTCTAATTCCAATTTTTATGTCTTATTTACATTGGCTCATGTTTGATGCCTAGAGCAATACTGTGTCAACTGTCAACTCTTCAGTGTTTGTTTGAGATATTGGTCATTTTGAACCATTGAAACAAAGTATCCTTTGCTTTTTCTGTATTTTGATTCTTGTGAAAATGTAAGCGTAAACATCAAAGGCACACATATTTTTTCCCTTTCGTTGTTCTTTCTCACTCCATACCTACACGGTGATTCGTTGCTGCTGTTTTTTATGGTCTGTTTCTTTTTGAGATAGGGTTATGCCATTTAGACCAGACCAACACCAACTTAGAATCCTCCTGCTTCAGCCTCCTAAGTGTTGGGATTCCAAACAATGCGCATGTTGTTGAAGAAGTTCATTAAGCATCCACTTTTCTTTGAAAGCTCAGGACAACTTTGCTTTTTCTTTTCCTGTCCTCGTGCAATGTATTAAATTACATCCTTCAGAAGACAATGCCATCTTCTTTTTCAGCTTCTCCTGTACATATGGTCCTCAACCTTCCTAATTCTGTGACCCTTTAATACAGTTCATCACATTGAGGTGACCCCCAACCATAAAATTATTTTGTTGCTACTTTCTTAACTGTAATTTTGTTACAGTTACGGATTGTAATGCAAATATCTGACCTGCAGGATATCCGATATGCGACCCCCAGAGGGATAGGTCAGATGCCCAGTTTGAGAACTGCTTTCTATAGCCTCAGATGTCTCTGTCCTCTTTTATCCCACATCCATATATTAAAATCCTACCATAAATATCATGGTTGTAGAAGGGGGAACACCTTGTAGGTGACTAGGGTGTGGTAGGAGGGCCCTCAGAAATGAAATGCCGCTCTTCTAAATGAGAATCTGGCCACACAGTATGATGCTGCAGGGCTTGCAGAAATCCAAGAAATATATTTCTAACTATAGTCATCCCGTGCCTCAGTAGCTGCTGTCTGCGGCATGGCATCCTAGGTGGACTGCAACAAAAGCTGGTTCTACCAGAGCTTCAGCCATGACTTCAATCCCTTCCTATATTAGTACTTCATGTGATCTTAACACACTACTTCAGTTAACACAAGTGATATCATCCTTTCTGTGGTTGTGCCAATATTGGGAAAATTTCACATGTAAAGGAGATGTTTTAAAAAAAATTATACCCATAGACCCTTGGAGAACTGTCAGGTATGAACTACGGCAGATGTTTGAGGTCAGAGAAGGCACTGCTACTGGGACACTTGATCTATTCCAGAGTGCACTTTGGCCATCACCTACCACTCTCTCAGCTGACTCTGTCTTCCCCACGAACATCTGTCTGTCTCCAATCCTGGTCCCACTATCCCAGGGTCCTTTAAGCAAATTATGAGTAGATTATTCAATAAACTAATTTGGGCATGAATATTAATGACAAAAGTTGTTCCCTATGCATGGAATTTATTTATTTTGAATCATCTTAAGGTTTAAAATGAGATAATTAAATATTAGATATTCATATCCTTATATTTATAGTTATGGACTCACAGAACTCACATCCTACTTTTAAAGTGTAGAGGGAAGTTGGATTTGAAGGAAGCCCATGTTTGTTGTTACTGTCGGCTATGTCCATCCTTCCTTCATTTACCTGTTACTCTATTCACCCCAGAGTTATTGTTCCTACATTGCATCAGACCCTGTGTGAGACTCATGGCAATGAACAAGACAATGAGCTTTACAAAGTTAAGAGATTCTCCATCTTAAGGTTGTAGATCAAGATCCAGTTTTGTTTCAAATGGTAGCATCAATTTTTTTTCCCTTTGCCCTAAAAGGTTGATTCTACCATATACTTAGGTGTCACCCAAGAGATCAAGTAGAGAGCTAAGGTAAAGATAATGAAGCAGAGAGCTAAGATACACTCACTGACAATTTCCCTTAAACAACATTTTCTGGGGGTAGAGGTAAAGTGTGAAGGGCATAGAGCTTGCCTAGCATGTACATGAGGCTTATCGCTAGCACCAGATAATAAAAGAGCTAAAGAATACAAAACAGACTGATCACTTGGCAAAACCCATGAGGAAACTGTCAAAACAATTTAGTTTTATTTATGTATGTGCCTGTCTGGATACCCACAGAGACCAGCAGAGGGAATTGGATCCTCTAGAGCTGGAAGTACTCTGTGTGTGTGTGTGTGTGTGTGTGTGTGTGTGTGTGTGTGCGCGCGCGCGCGCGCATGTGCGTGTGTGTGAATTGATCTGCCTGACATGAGTTCTGGGTACCAAACTTGGGTCTTCTGGAAGAACAGTAAATGTTCTTTACCCCTGAGCCACCTCTCTCCAGCAGCACAGCCCAGACTTTTACTGCCTCAAATCTAGGCCATTTATCTATTCTGTTTTAGCCATCCACATGGATAAATTCAACAGACTGTAGGTTCTGTTGTAAGGATGGATGGGGAGCACAGGCTTGGGAAAAAGAAGCTCGCCATTCTTAGGGATGTCACTAGTCTGAGATCCGGGGAGTCACGTTTCCCAAACACACCATGTTTGATTAAGGTACTGTTGTTAAAGGAGAAAATGAATATACTTACAGTCTATGACATGGCATTTAGATAGATGTATAGGCTGTGAACTGATTAAAGAAAGGAAACCAACACACCTAGTTAGCACCTTACACACTTATATTCTTTTGTCATCAGAACATTTTCAATTTCACACAGTAATTTTCTAGGCTGCGACACATTATTAACTACACCATCATGTTTTACTAATAATCTCCTGAGCTGGTTTCTTTTTGCAGAACCAAAAACTTCATACTCTTTGATCGACATTTTTTCATTCCTTCTACAACTTCAGGTGTTCCCACAATTGCACTTCCTGCTTCTAGTGCTGGGATTACTTTAGATGCCATAGGAAATATTCAAAATCGTACAGCATTTACATTTCTGTGTCTGACTTATTTCTCTTATCACACGACTTCCACATACCTAAGCTGTTACAAATAACAGGGCTCCCTGGTATTGGAAGACTGAGTAGGGCATTGTGTATCCACTTTACGTCTTCTTTTTATCCTTGCATGTAGGTAAGGTTTGCAACATGAAGTTTGGATGTCTGTACATGTAATGTAGCAGTGATGTCAACAAATTGCCATCTCTGTAAACTGGCCTTTACCAGTGACAGCATGTAGCAATTTATTCTCTTCCTATATGCTTAGCCAATGATGAAACAGTATTAACTATTGTTCTCATGGTATGTGTTAGGTCCATTCTAATATCTGAATTCTAATAACTGGCCATTTATTGTCTGTAACTGAAACCCTGCCGTTTGATTTGTGCTTTTTCACTTTCTTTATTCCTCTACCCTGGTACTTACTGCCTTGTTTTCTATGGTCAGTTTCACCACCCTCTTTTTATCTGCTGTTCTGTTAAGTACAGTTAGATTATTTCTATATCTTGGCTGTTGGGAATAAAGCTGCACTCAACATGGGAGTCCACATGGATCTTCTTGTCAGGCTGACAGCCAGTGTCATCAGAAAGAAACAGCTACCTTGTTCTTGCCCTTTATACTGCTAACCCCACCCAAGAAGATGAAGCCTTCAGCCAAAGCCCTTTTTCTTCATAATACTGAACTGGGGGATTTGTTACAACTTAGTAAGTATGAATGTCGAGGAACACATTCAGATCATTATTCTCCTGTTTGTTTTTAACAATAAATACTATTATTACCACTAAGAAGTGGCCAGGCCAGGATCAAGCTGAAAGAACAATCTAGAAGCTAAGCAAGGAGATAAGCCAGACCTTGATACCATGAGATGTGTGAAGAAAGAAATGAGTTGGAAGTAATTCTGGTAAGGAAAGAGAAGAGCAGCTTTCACTTCAGGGTTAAGGGCAGTCCTTTTTCCATGAAACCCTAGGGATTTCACATTTGGACCTGTGAGTAACTGGAAAGCACCGAACACTATTGCAGAACATTAGGTGGGATATTGGTTTGGCGAGCTTTGCATTTCTCAAAAGAACATTCTGGAACATAACACAGTTAAAGAAAACAGAAAGAAGTAAGAGAGAAACATCCCTTAGAAGCTTCAGCAGAGGAAAGAGATGATTTTTTTTTTTCTGGAGAAAGCAGCTAAAATCAGTGGAATGGAGAATTATTTTATTATGACAGGACTGAATGTTTTTCTTTAATGGATGTGTGTAGGAGGGAGGAAACTCATGTGAATGAAAATGAAAAGGTCAGGCTCATCGCTGGGTTTCTAAGCTAGGTGACTGTGGCAGTATTGCCCTGTTCTCAACAGGAGATCAGGGCCTTCAGGGGACGGTGAATAGCAGACATTGCTGTTTGAAGCAGCTGCTGGATATACAAGAACGTATGTGAGTGCAGATTGAATATTGGGGTCTTGAACTCACGAGGGAACCCCTGGAGGAAGACTCGGGTTAAGGTATTTGGGATATAAAGGCTATAAATGAAACCATGGGAATGAATTCCTTATCCAGGGTAAAATGAAAAGCTCGGTAGGAATCCTGGTTTTGGATTGGGTGAATATTAGTAGTGAGGTTGCTGGAGGTACATCGAGAAGTTGAAAGATGGAGAGGACAAATATATGAGAGAGGGTTCTGATGACTATCAACATGCACCCAACTCTACATAAAGAGATGTGGGAATTTGCAGCAGCAGATTTCTGAGTTAATGGGCAGTACCAATCCAACAGGATAGATGCATCAGTCACACCCTTAAAATGCTGGGTCAAACTTAGGCCACTACACTGTGTTCCCAGCCTTGCCTAACAGGAAACACTGAAAGCCTTTCTATTTATCTTCCATCTCCATCAGCAGGGAGGTAGGCAGGGCCTGGGGAAACCTAACCCAGTTAAGCAAAGCTTGTGCATACACCTTTGGCCTGCCTTGCTCATTCCTTACCTCCTGT
Source organism: Mastomys coucha (assembly GCF_008632895.1). Taxonomy (NCBI): domain Eukaryota; kingdom Metazoa; phylum Chordata; class Mammalia; order Rodentia; family Muridae; genus Mastomys; species Mastomys coucha. The sequence continues at coordinate 185,258,105 of NW_022196905.1, read as the reverse complement.
GCTGCTGTGTCAACTCTTCTTTTGCACTTAGCAACAGAATTTCTTCTCAATTAAATCAAGACAGGCTCTAATTAGCGTTACGGACTTTTGGTAGGAAAATGCATGTATGTCAAGGTGTTTAAAAAAAAAAACCTCTTAAACTTCACATTGAACATTAAATCCATTTCTTTTTAAATTAATAAATGGGGACTGTAGTTTATTGGGTTAATAAAATCATTGAAAACACAATGTCCTCCACAGAATGCCCAGAGGATAGAGTAAGAACATGGGATAAACGTTCCTTCTCAGCCGCCCCCCCCCAGGGGGTTGCAGAGAGCTCTGGATGCAGGTGCGAGGGGTCTAGGCTTTGGAAATATCTGCCCAGCTTTGGCTATGTTTCCTAACAGTTCTATTGACTAGCCACTCTGCTCCTTAACTCCAACATCTCTCTCTTCTACTCTCTTAGGACATCTCTGCCCCAGTATGCTCAAGTTCATGATCTTGTGGGCATCTTCTCTTTCTTTTACTTTCCTGATTCCTGGCAGCATCTCTCCCTCTCCTAGGCTGAGAATCTGGCCTCCTGCCCTTGTGGAAGAGAGAAGTAAACACTGGATAGACACTTAATGTCCTTTATAAAACATCAGGAACAGCAGCGCTCTGAAAAGCATGTGGACGGGGTAGGTTACAGGCAAGAGAGGAAATTCCACTGCTGAGAAATCTCATCAGACGATCTTGCCTGTTTACATGGGGGGAGTCTTCATGTGAAAGTATATGGATGGAAAAAAAACAGACAAGATAGATGGATGGAACTAGTTTGTGCCTGGTTACCCAAGATGAGTAAAAATGTAATTTTTCACTTATATAGGTTTTAAGATATTAAAATGTAAAAGAAGTGATTTGAATAAAAAATTTTATTTTTTTGTAATTAATGTGAACCCTTGTGTGTGTGTGTGTGTGTGTGTATGTGTGCGTATGTTTTCAGATATGTGCAGGTGCATGTGATTAGATCCATATGTATGTGTGGGCAAGCCTGTGTGTGTGTGTGTGTGTGTGTGTGTGTGTGTGTGTGTGTGTGTATGTGTACATGTACATGAGGCCAGATGCCAACACTAGATGTGGTTCCTCAGGCTCCATCCATCTTATTATTTGAGAAGAAGTTTTCCTAGGACACGTGCTTTGGTTCGGCTAGATGGTTTGGAAGCCTCAAGGATCCTCCAGCTCTTACCTCCCATGTGCTGGGGTTGAAAGGGTGTGCCACCATGACTGGTTTTTGTGTGAATGCTGGGAATGAAACTCCCCTCCTTGTGCCATAAGGATTTTACCAACTGAGCTCTCTGTCTCTCCTGTACCCTTTAATGTGTGTGGAATAATAAGACACATGCTTACACAATCAGTGGTCAATGAGAAAATTTTAGAAGGGTTGGGAAGATGGCTCAGTTGGGGAAATGCTTGCCTTACAAGTATGAAGACATGAGTTCAAGGTCTCAGAATCCTTGTTAAAATATGCTGGAGATGGTGATACACACGGGAAATCCCAGAACTGTGCTGGCGGGACAGGCAGATCCATGGGAATCACGAGCTATTGTGGATTGCCCTGGTGCTGTTTGTATGTTGATGCTAATTCTGTTTCCTCAAGAGGATTGAAACAAGTGGATCAAATACTCAGGTGATTTCATGTGAACCTTCTTCCCATTTTAAGTGGTCAATAATGATGGCAGAAGCCAATCGCTGGGTGAAGGATAAGGTGGGATTTCCAGGCTGGACAGGAAGAGAAGGGGATGAAGAGAGGATTGGGAATTTGGATGAGGCTGTGGAGCAGAGAGGAAGTAGCCGAGCTGTAACTCTCCGGGACTCATAGTTTGCAGCCTCCGCAAGCGGCTGCGAAGGCTAAGGAAGATGGGGCGGGATATTCTTTGCCCAGCAGTTAGTTGTGTTATCTGACTGGTTTTAAAAAATTAAGGCTGTCTAGTGTTTTCCATCCATGGCAGCGATTCAGGTGGATGGTAGTAGGGTGGTCGTTAGAGGCTTGGCAGAGCTAGCCATGGGAGTTGGGTGGCCTCGAACTCAGAAATCCGCCTGCCTCTGACTCCCAAGTGCTGGCATTAAAGGCATGTGCCACCACTTCCTGGCTAAGTGTGCCTTTTAAAACTATATGCAATAACTAGCCACTAGCCTAGCTCAATCAGCAAGCCTTAGGTCCTAATGAAGGATCTGTGTCAAAAGCCACAGTGGGTGACTCCTGAGGTTGTCTTCTGACTTACACACACACATACACACACACACACTCACACACACACACACACACAGATTGGCATGATACCCTGCCTACATGTGCATTTGTACATACATGACCATAAACACATACATACAAAAGAAGCTTCCTGTACGCTGAAGTGAGGGCATCCCTCTTGGTCATCTACCAGAAGTATCTTTGAGCTTCTGCCACTCCTTAACACTTGATTTCTGAGCCCCTGTCTATGGAACTTGCCACGGAGAAGTTCTGTTTCCTGTGATTAGCCCCAGAATTTTAGAGTCTGGGTAACTGAGATGTCCCCACATCCTTATTTTCAAAATTAACTGTTTGAAAAAGAGTGATAAGAAAGTTTGGAAATGATCAGACTCGCCAATCTAACAGAGATGGGTTTGGTAACACAGAAGAGAGTCTCACGGGATTCCTGGGCCCCATGGAACAGTTTGCCATAGAGGAGGCGGTATTTGCTTCTGAAAGTCCATCTTTCAGCTGCTTTCATCTGGGACAATAAACTCAAGGCTCCCATGAACAGAA
>NW_022196905.1:185248208-185255261 GCF_008632895.1 Mastomys coucha | reverse complement strand
AGAGAGAGAGAGAGAGAGAGAGAGAGAGAGAGAGAGAGAGAGAAATGCGACCCTTGCAAGAACTAGAACTAGGCTGGACAGCTGTTCTGTTCTGTCAGGGATCTAAGAGTTTATAAGAAAGTGCCCCTCAAAGAATGGAATGCTTGTTCTTTATGACTGAAGCTCTAGGAGCAAACCCAGTGATCCAATCCTGCAAATGGACATGGTCAGAAACAGATGCAGACATACATAGATGGCATATGTAAAATGACCTGGTCTATTCTTACAAGACAGAAGAGTGAACTAAAATAGTGGAGTCTTAGCTTTTCCTTTTGGGTAATCATCTGTGGTTTGGCTTTTCCTTACAAACATGGCCAAGACAGAGCTGAGCAGACCCACCAAGGCTCCCCTAGATGGACTCCTACCCCTCACCTTTGTTAAGCAAAAATCCATTTCAGCCTACCTCACTCCTGCTGCTTTAAGAAATGTAGAAGCTTTTGCACCTCTGTCCAGACTTCTGAGTTAGCAGCTATCACAGACACAGGAATCTGTGTTTATCAAACAGGCGAGTGGCTTTTAATACAGAGGGTTTAGGGAGTCTCACTAAGTAAACACTGCTCTGGCGCTAATCTTATTAATTTATTGTTGTCAGCGGAAGGCATTTCTTCACTGGAGATGAGAAAACCCTCAAACTTGTAGCTTATACAAAAGCTCTAAGATTACTTTAAACATGTTTTTATTTCCTAAATTTCCAGCATTCCTGATAGTATCATTTTCCTAATTAAGATCATAATGTCATCAAGAGCCGTAGTCTCAGAATCACACCTTTAAGTTCTTCACTTCAGTTAGAAAGGCTATGGCACCACACATCTGGTCTAGGGTCACCGAGGAGACAGTGTGTCCCTCCTGGCTCTGGCTGAAGGGATTCAAGGAGTGCACTGATGTTCAGAGTTAGGACTCTGGAATTTCCTAGTGTTCTGGTAGTTAAATCATTGTGGGGGTCAGTAATTATTTCCTAAGGCTGAATTCCTAAAAGTAGAATTCCCGGGTTAGAAGCAAATGTTTAAGAGCTTCAGTTTGGACTGGCGAGTCACACTATTAAAAGGACTAATCAAGTTCAGCGTGGTGGATATACCCCTGGGAGGCTGTGGCAAAAGAAGCTATCATTCTAGGTCAGCCTAGGCTACACAGAGACTGGATGAGAACCCTTCTCAAAACCAACCAGCCAACCAACCGGCCAGCCAGCCAACCAACCAGCCAACCAGCCAACTGACCAGCCAACCGACCAGCTAACCGACCAGCCAACCAACCAGGCAACCAACCAGCCAACAAGCCAACCAGCCAACGAGCCAACTCGTCAACCAACCAGCCAACCAGCCAACCAGCCAACCAACCAACCAACCAGCCAACCAACCAGCCAACCAAACAAACAAACATAACCCCAAATAACCAAACCCAAAACAAAAGCAAGAATGAGGCCAACTGTGTTAATGCTGACAGTGTACTTAACTTTGTGCCTCCGTCTTCCTAATAGTAGCAATTTATAACTATCATTTTATCTATTTAAAGATGATGAATACAGGTATTAAAAGGGCTAACCTGGACCAAACTCATAGAATCACTATGTAAGAGAAGCAGAACTGGGACTTAGGGCTTTCTGCTGCCAAGCCCTTGTGCAATGGGCTGGCATGTGCCACCTCTGAGAGGTTGTGTTAATTGACACCTTGACCAGGAGTACACAGGATTCCTGTTTGCTTATGACCTCACCAACCCAGGACATTTCTTTTAAAATATCTTTTTCAGGCAACAGAACAGTTTTGTTTATGTAGTGGACTATTTACTTGACAGTAGTTCTAGAGTTCAAATTAAGCATATCCATACACACTGCAAAGATTAATTCCTTCTCCAGAGGCCTTCTATTTCAGAGTGGAACGCAATAGTATTACTATTAATACTACTATTAATATTACTATTATACCACCTATGTGGTGGCCCTTTAAAGGCTGTCAGACACTTTCTGCTTCCATGTTTAACAGAACCAAGAACCACAGTAAGACCAGGATAAAAATATTGATTACCTGATCTTGGGGAAGAATTGGTTTTCAGTGGTGAGGATCAAAACTGGGGTCTCAAGAATGCAAACTCACTATTAAGTTACACTCCCAGCACCAGGGAAAGAATTTTAACTGGCTGTAATATAATCTATCCATGTATGACTTCTGAGTTCAGTTTTTCCAGAGAGAATTTGATAGTACTCCCAATAGCTAACTCCATAATAAGCAAGATAAAAAAATTAAGAGAGAGAGAGAGAGAGAGAGAGAGACAGAGAGAGAGACAGAGAGAGAGACAGAGAGAAAGAGAGCTAACATAGTCCTTAAACTAATTAAATCTTAAATTTATCTCTGAGTCTTAACAAAAGAAATGGAGAGACTCATCTAGTTTCCTTTGCTCCTTCCCAGTGAAATCACCCAAGCTCTCAGGGGGAGTGTGCGGCTAAAAACAAAACCAAACAGAACAGAACAGAACAGAGAGTAGGCTGCTGAGGACGTGCTGATAGCAGGCTGTGAGAGGGACCCCGAAAGAAACACAGCACCTCAGACTTCAGTTTTGCAAACACAGTCTTTAAATGAATGTGCTCCATATTTAACGGTATGTAGATGCACTTTTCAGTAAAGCCACGTGTATCAGAGCTGTCATACACATTTTAACAATCTGAGGAGCTGTCTGCCCCAGGACGCAATGGCTAAGTCTGTGAATTGCTATGGAATATGGCACAGTCAGTTTCAAACTTATGGATCTACGTGGCCAAGGGTGGGATGAAACTCTGAAAATGGTCTTAACATTGGTCATTCACACTTTGAGATTTCTTATTTCCTGAAACTTTTAAGACTAACAGAATAGTAGAAACTTGAGGATTTTTTTTCCTCCCTCAATTCCAGAGAGATCTACTTGAAATTTATCTTCCAAAAAGAGATTTATTGTGTAGCACTGTTCTTAGAACACAGTATGATAACTTTAAGGGTTAGTCACACTTTTCCAAAGACTAAGTTTACTATCTAAGCTCATGAAAACCAGAATGGCAGGAGTCATCACTTTAGCTGATTTCTAAAGCGAGTCAGCCATTGCTTTGCGTTTGTTACTACAGCCCCAAGTCCATCTACATGTTAACATGCTATGGATACTAAGTTACTATGAAAAACCATGCCTATGTTTCCTAAAATAGAGCCTTGGAAACGTTTGTTCCAATAGTTCAGCTTTTACACTTAAAAAATGCTTATAAATCGGGACAGAAGTCTGATCGTTAGAAGTACTGTTTGCAACTCGGAAAAAAATATAAACAACAAAGCTGATTGTAGGGAAGTTCTTAGAAGTTTTATTTCATTTTGTGGTGTATGTATACGTGTGTGTGTGTGTGTGTGTGTGTGTGTGTCTGTGTGTGTCTGTGTGTGTCTGTGTGTGTCTGTGTGTGTTGTGCAATGTCTGTGTTCAGATACCCATTAAAGATAGAAGAGTTTGCCAGATCTCCTGAAACTGGAGTTCTAGAGGATTGTGAGCTGCCCAACATGGGTCCTGAGACTCCAGCAGTGCTTTGAACTGATGAATCACTTTTCCAGCTCCAGGACAGAATTTTAATTTAGACATGTGATATCTATGAGTATCTGAGTATTAAGAATTTTGAGAGTATCAAGGACTTAAGAATGGTGGTCTTGTATCTTTTCTTCTCTCCTATAGGGTCAGTACCCTGAATTCCTCACTTGTGTGCACTCTATAAACATTGGTGGAACAAATCACACTCAATTACATACTAGTTAGTTTTCCCAAGGCTAAACTCAGGCATGTGCCTGGCATTGTTTTTAGTGCATTAAGCACGCTCACCCTTTCTAACCCTCACTACCCAAGCACAGGCATTTATTATGAGAAAGGACAGCGAGACCCAGGCAGATAGAAGGTTTGTTCACAGTTCACTAGCTGTAAGAGCTTCAGCTGGCATGTGAACACATGACTCCATGTATTTATTTCCTGAGTTTCTGTTCTTAACAGCTAATTTTTGTTTTGTTTTGCTGTGTTGTGTTTATTTCTTGAAACAGGGTCTCACTGCATAGTTACGGTTAGCCTGGGACTCACTCCTTAGCCCAGGCTGCCATTGATCTTACTGCGGCCTTCTTGCCTCAGCCTCTGAAGCGCTGGGATTAGAGATGGAAGCCACCTCCTCTGCACCCTCCCTACCTGTTTTAACAATTCCTGGAAATGGGTAATTTGAAAGAATGTAATGTGTTCTAATCCTTCAAGTTGATTTCTTTGGCTGGACTGCATAAACAACAATATGTCTTTTGGATGTTCGTGCTATGGTTAGTTTCCTTCATTAAATCCCCCCAATCATTTTTTTTTTGCCATGTTGTGATGAGCCTCAGAACTTCCTGCCTACTAGACAAGCAATGTAACACTTACATCCACTGCCCAAGCTATGGTTTATTATGAAGGAAATCACTTTAAAAAGCTGAGCCCAGGAACTGGAATCTTCCGAAATAAGATGTTCATTTGATCCTTGTTCACTCTTTCCATCATGCCTGGAGATTAAACTCTGATCACTATAGCAGAATCAAAAGTGTTTCATTGGCTCCATGGCGTGGAAATTTCAACCAGTTCAGATCTTCCATACTGGGGGACGAGTTATAGGGAAATTCCATAACCTGTTTCAGTTTTGTTCCCTTGATGGCTCTTTCTCTTTGTGATGCTTTACTCTGCCAAGGGAATGCTGCTGAGTGGCACACTGCAGGTGTTCTGTCTGCCCAAAATACTCATGGAGGATGGAAGATAATGGCCCAGCTCAGTCTCCAAAACCTCAGACTCCTGCATCTATAATTCTGATATTTACCTTGAGCTATGCTCCTGCAGAAATGTCAAACACTGCTGTCTAGTAGTTCATTTGTTTTTAGTGGTACCAAATGGATCTTTTGAGATTTACACATGGTTTTATTGTAGCTCCTTTCTCTAGAACTTAAACATGGGTCCATGATTGTCCTGAAGAACATGAGAGTGATAGAAAATCCCCTGTTCTTCGAGTCATTTCTATAACCTAGTACACCATCTTTTCATTTAAGGCCTATATTTATGTCTCTCATTCCTTAAGGTGAGTATGACTTAAAAACTTTCCTAGTCTGTAATTGAAACAGAAGCATGTGAGATTGATCTAATAAGTCTCCCACATAGGCCTAGACATGTCAAATCCTAGGTTCAACACAGCTCAACCTCAAACTGGGTTCATACTATCTAATATCAACTGTTTAAAAAGTAATATACATATAGTTTAGATGTATTCTTGCTTCTTATTGGGGGAAGTTGACTATGGTGTTCCCTTAAAATTTATACAGGAGAAATATTATTGATGAGGTGCTTAATTATTGTTACAAAGTGAAAATAAACAAGAATAGAGCATGTGATTTACGTGATATGTTTTATGTAACACAGGTCTTCAGAGGTGAATCAGATCCAAAGAAAGGAGGAGCCATGTATTTATTTATACCTATATTGGATGGAGAACAGATCTTGTATAGAAATGTTATTGTCTAGAAGGGTTGTGGTTGGTCATGAACTACATAAAAGGGCTGTGATTGGCCATCAACTTGAGGGCATCAGCAAAAGCTTTGTTCAGATTCTTTTGCCTTCATGTCTACAGATTTAGGGACGTTCTTTTTCTTCAGGTGCAGGGACAGCAGCATCTTTCTCACAAGCCTCTTATGAGCTAATTTAGAGGAAGGTAAGAGAATCCTTTTTGAGCCTGCTGAAAACTTTCTGATTTTGCTGTTTTAATGTGGAGAGCTGAGCCCCGAGCGAGTGGCCTCATAAACAAAGCCCTTATTTGACTAAGCTACTGCTATTGGTTGCTTCTGCATCTGGTAATCTATCTGCTTTTGCTACATGGCCCATTGGGATTGGCTAATCTTGGGAGTACTCAACAGCTGAGGGTGGGCCAGGAGGCGGAGCTTAAGTAATGGATCCAGAGAGGCAGGAGCTGCAGAAGGCATAAGATTAGAGCAGGAGGAGAAGCACTCAGGAGAGAGCAGGAGGGAGAAGCATTGTTAAAAGTTTCCTGAAATAAACTGCAAAGGAAGAGCTCCTGTAGTTGTGTCTTTCTTGCTGGACGAGGAAGACGTAACAACTGGTGGCCTGCATGGGGAAAAAGAAAAGAAAAATCTTGCAACAGTTGGAGGCCTGGACAGAGAAAGTAAAAGAAAAGTAACAGTTGGAGGCTTGGACAGAAGGGGAAGGAGAGACCTCTTGAGACTCAGAACCTTTTGCAGTCAGGGTAAGCCGGCTGGTAAGTCCCCAGGTAAGTGGGATGATAAGGACCTCGGAAGTAGAGGCAATAAGGACCTTGGAAGTAGAGACTATAAGGATCTTAGGAGTAGAGACAATAAAATAAAGTCTCCGGGAAGGAGCGATAAAGTTTCGCGGAGTAGTGAGCTGAAAGTAAAAGAAAAGTAAAAAAAAAAAAATAAAAGTAACAAAAATAACCATGGGCACTTTGTATTCAATTTTTCTGGCTCTCCAAAAGCTGTTAATGTCAAACTCAATTTTTCTGACTCTTCAAGAGGTATTAAGTCCTGTGTGGAAGCTCGTTAGGAGCTGTTTGGAAGATCAGCGCTGTTGTAATTGTTGTAAGGCCGTGGAAAAACTGCCTTCAGCATACAGTCCTATGCGGGGGTGGGGGGGTGGGTGGGTGAATTCATCTTGGGAGATACTAGCCACCTGTTTCTGGTTAATGTTAACCCTGGCAGCAGCTTGGTATCCCTGGGAAGCCCAAGACCTTAGGGAACTAAAGAAAAGTGGCAGAGGATAGCTCTCATTCACCCTGGGTAGAGACCACCCTTGAGGGCTTTGCCCACCAGGTTCTAACCCTCAGAGATTGGAAGGAAATGGTCAAGGCTGTGTTCCCCTCACCCATGTTCCTTAAATGGATGGCCTTTTACCAGGAGGAGTGCCAAGTGCAGAGAGAACAGAACCCACATTGTATCTTTAAGGGAAGAAATGTTTCAATTCAACTGTTTAGAACAAATCCTCAGTCTATAGTTG
>NW_022196905.1:185246231-185247409 GCF_008632895.1 Mastomys coucha | reverse complement strand
ATAGTACCGTTTGTGCATTATTTGAGAATTTGCAGAAATTAATTTGGCAGAGAAAGAATCTATTTTTTATTCAGCATATTCGGGCTCATACAGGGTTGCCAGGACCTTTGGGTAGAGGAAGTGAAATTATAGATCAATGGACTAGGATGAAGTGCATTTTCATGAGTTCTTCTATGGAAATGGCTAAACAGTTCCATCAAAATTTTCATGTAAATGCTAAGACATTGCAACAAAAATTTCATCTGTCTCAAGCTGATGTCCAACTGGTGGTCTTAGATTGTCCTCAATGTATAATCCATCATCATTCCCTTGGCATGGGTGTCAATCCACGAGGCTTGTCTCCCCTTAAGATCTGGCAGATGGATGTGACACATGTTTCTGAATTTGGTACTTTAAAATATGTTCACGTATCTGTAGATAAGTGTTCTGGGATCATTCATGCCACCTCTTTGAGTGGAGAAAAGGCATGCAATGTCATCTCGCATTGCCTAGAGGCATGGGCTGCTTGGGGCAAACCCCAGCAGCTAAAATTAGATAATGGACCTGCCTATACAGCTCGAACCTTTATGTCATTTTGTAAACAGATGAAAGTTCATGTTTCCCACGGACTGCCATATAATCTTCAAGGGCAGGACATCGTAGAGCATGCACATCACACTCTTAAAGAACTTTTACAAAACCAAAAAGGGGGAATTGGCCAAGGCTGTACCCCAAAAGAAAGAATTGCTCTTGTTCTTTTTACCTTAAATTTTTAAAATTTGGATGTAGATGGCCTTTCTGCTGCGGGTTGTCATCAGTGCAGCAGAGGTTTCTTGAAGGGATTTATGAAGTTGAAAGATATTCTGATAGGTTCATGGCATGGCCAAGATCCGATATTGACGTGGGCGAGAGGCTCTGTTTGTGTGTTTCCACAGGACTGCCGAGATCCCATTTGGGTCTCTGAGCAATTGACAAGGAAGTGTGCCACGCAGAATGGAGAGATTGTGCCCAAGAGCCCTGTGCACCCTTCTTCTGTTCCTGGCAGAGAGCCAAGCAGAGCCGAGATGGAGGATTCTGTCGGTGTTTCCAAGACCAATGCCGATATGACATAATGCTCGAGTGTTTCTTCTCCGTTTTTAGTACCAATAGAAGTTTAGATGTTCCATTTTTGCCTTTAGATTGGTTGGTCTCCTATTGCT
>NW_022196905.1:185233442-185245630 GCF_008632895.1 Mastomys coucha | reverse complement strand
TTGGGATTGTCTAAGCTTGGGAGTACTCAACAGCCGAGGGTGGGCCAGGAGGCGGAGCTTAAGTAATGGCTCCAGAGAGGCAGGAGCTGCAGAAGGCATAAGATTAGAGCAGGAAGAGAAGCAGTCAGGAGAGAGTAGGAGGGAGAAGCATTGTTAAAAGTTTCCTGAAATAAACTGCAAAGGAAGAGCTCGTGTAGTTGTGTCTTTCTTGCTGGATGAAGAGGACGTAACATTATATCAAATTTCAAAATCTTGATACTAAATTTTAGGGAAATGTGTTCTGAAATCCATGAGATGGAGAGATCACAGATCCCCTTTAAAAACTAAAGTAGTAGTTCAATTCCACATTCACATCTGTGATAATAGATGTTTCAAAAGAGTAGCAAGGGTCTTGTTAATGTTTGACTGTGAATTGGCCTCCACAGACCCCTATGTTTGAACACATGGACCCAGCCAGTGGCATTGAATTGGGAGGTTGGCTATTCTTAGGATGTGGTTGTTGGTGGAGGAAGTTTTGGGAAGTGGGCACTGAAGTTCATAGCCCCACCCCTAGATCTGGCTCCAGTGATCTGCTGTCTGACCTGTGAAGGCATAAGCCGCTATTTCATGGACTCACCCCATACTTCCATCTGTCACCATGTTCCCCACCCCCATCACATCAGTATGTCTCCCCTCATTCATCTCGTGATCCAGAATAAAACTATCCTCTTAAATTGCTTGTAGTCATGGATTTGGTTGCCACAAAAGAAAATATAACCACTACAGCTATCAATCAAAGGAAAGCTGAGGTAGTAAGAGACACCCAGAAAAATAAGAATGAAAAATTACATGACAGCAGTGCCAGCCAATTACGTTTTGTCACCAGACTGCAATTATTTCCATTTCACTAGCAAGAGTAGCCCTAATGAGGCCATCTTTCTACACACATGATTTGATTCACTGGTAGCACCCAACCGCTTGTGAGAGCGATGAATGAAGTCATCATTCCTGATGCTGTGAACTCTTTAATTCAGGTCATTCCCTTTGGTCTGATGCATACATGTTACAGGCACAGTTTTTTCCATTTCCACTTCTCTTCTTTATCCCATTGAATGCTGCATATGAGATGGGCATTCCTGGACCCAATTGCATTCAGACCTCAGATAGGACCTATGAGGAAGGGGACATCATTCCAATCATTTAAGAAGAAATGAGGGACCAGATTTGTCTGGTGGCATATTATCTTTTGTTTATGACTTGGCTGCAATACGCACCTAATTATTGAGAAATAAGAGTTGGGGTGGGACATGATTTTCTTTTATAAATTGATAAAATCCTCCTTTCAGGAGCACAGGAATGTCCAGCATTAAGAATCAAATATTAGATATTCATGGGAGCCAAATAATTGCCAGAATTTTGCAAATAATATATTATTTTCTTTCTTTCTTCTTATTTTTTTTAACAAGAACTAGATTTTAAAAGGCAGAGTCTTTGTTTTTCTTTGTAGGTTTTATTTATTACTTTAATAATAGTAGAAAAGTACATTGAGTCTAAAAAAACCAAAAACTGATTGATTATGAAAACTGGACCAATATAGCCTGGATTTATTCAATTCACCCTCCAGGCTCCTCAGGGTTTTTTTGTCATTGGCTCCATACATACCACAATTATGTTGCTCTGAGATCATGTGCAAGCTTAAAAAATCAATGTTTTAGAACCTCTGATAACAATTTGTAAGGGTTATAACTTCACAGGTGGCATTTCTAACTCAAGTGCTTAACTTATATCTGGCAATTTAATGTAACCAACTCTTCTTAGAACACTAATTTTATTTCTTACCAGTGGAGGTACAAAGAACAAAAGTGTGCTAGAGGATGCCATTTCCTCTGATATGTTCTTGAGACAGGCACGTTGTCCATGGGATAGAATCACCACCTTCTCTCGACTTTGAAGTGCTTTGTTGCAAAGGCAGACATCACTGACGTGTATTTTAGTTCTCTAGAATTCAAAAGTTATTCATGGTCAGGTAGCCAGTGTTTTCTAGTAGTTCACATAATTCACCCTGAGTTTGTGACCATGAATAAGTGACATGTGTGGTTGGTCTTGGTTTCCTTGTGACATTTTTCTAAGTCCACTCAGGTGCATCCATTCTTCATATTTGGCACATATTTGAAAGAGAGTATTGCCTTTGCTGTTCTCCTGTGCATGGCTACTTATTAGCCTCACAAGAGAAAGTGTTCAAAAGATGGAAAACTATAGTACAAGATTAATCTTGTCTATCTATATATTCTGCATAAAAGATACTCGCAATTTTCAATCAGGATATATCACCAACTTACTCGTCCCTCCTTTAGGTAGAGTGTGTTCAGTGTAGGATAAAGAGTTGCTATTGTTAATACTATTAACTAATAGTGCTTAGAGAATTGGATACTTTTCTGAACTATTCTGTAGCATTTTAAGGACTATTCATAATCATGACTTCAATATACTCTTTCAGTCTCTACTACATTGTTCTACAATATATCTGTAGATATATCTGTAGGTAACTTTTGGGTCAGGGTTCATCTTGGTGTCAACAGTGTTAATGACTGGGCACATGAGTCTCAGATGGCATCATAAATACTGGAGGGTCACATGGACAGACCTGGAATGACCTGAGGACAAATGACTGATAATCCAGGGACTATCTCTAAGTCATTTAAAGTGCTTTCCTTAGGATTCCTTCATTAGTTTTAATTATATTTACATTTATGAATTGATTAATTCTCTCTCTCTTTCTCTCTCTCTGTGTGTAGAGAGAGAGAGAGAGAGAGAGAGAGAGAGACATGTGTGGAGGTCAGAGGACACCTTAGAGTACTTGGTTCCCAACTTTTATCACGTGGGTCCTAGGGATCAAATTTGGACCATCAGATATGGCAGCGGACACCTTTATCTGCTCTTATGAGATCTTCCGTTTTAAGATGTATTTATTTTCCTGTGTACAAGTGTTTTGACTGCATGCATACCACCTGCATGCCTGATATCCACAGAAGTCCCTCGGAACAATCACAGATGGTTATGATCCACTACATGGGTGCTGGGTACCAAACCTGAGTCCTCTGCAAGAACAGGAAGTGTTCCCACCCTCTAAGCTATCTCCCAGTCCCATCGTGTGAGCTACCCAAGGAAGGCACACTATGCTTGAGTCCCAAGGATCTTAGGTCATGTATTATTTATTACCTGGAAGAAAATGAACAGCATGTTAGAATAAATACTACGGAAATATATTTAGGACTTTCTGCAGTTCATTTAAGCTTTTAAACTCTGTGTGTGTGTGTGTGTGTGTGTGTGTGTGTGTGTGTGTGTATATGCGCACATGTGCACGCACACATGTTTAGAGCACAGGGAAAAGATTACAGTGACCATCTGTTCCTCTATCAACCACTTGTTAATTTAAAGACTGTAAATTATCAGTCTTTTACTAGATAATTCAGTGTACTGTGCACTGTAACAGCCTTTACTCGCCAAAGTCACTGGAGGAGATCCTGCTGTCACTTCTGTGTTATTCCTAATGAAAACAAATCATGAAGACTTTAAGCATTTCCAGAACGGTACATCTGGGCAAGGGCAAGAATGAGCTTTGGGCCTAAATCCTAGTGATTCTCATCATCCGAGGGAGCAATATGGTATAACGTGACTATGAACATGGACAATACTGAGCTGCGGCTCTTGGGAGAACAGTTAGGTTTCTGCAAAACTTGGTCACTAGAAGAAAGCTGAACACCTTTCCAGGAAACAGGTGTATTCTGAGAGGGGATATGCTCTTCCCATTTGTGCCCTCCTTGACTTGTCCATGCTCCTGTTTCCCCTACGATGGTCCCTCTTTACCAAAGAAGTTGAAAGCTTTATCAGAGTGAGCGAAACTTAAAAAAAAAAAAAAAGAAAAACATAATATATTTCAAATACCTTTTTCAACCTGAAAAATTGTTTATTTTGATAATATTCCTCATCCACTCTGGTCAGAACGTGTTCATTGTTGTTTTGAGACAAACCTTTCTGTATAGAGAAGGCTGGCTTTGAATATAAGATTCCCCAGTCAGGGGTTTCTGTCTTCACCATCAGGCCTAGCTGTAACACTCTTTCTTTTTTCTTTCTCTCTTTTTTCCCCTCATTCTTTATCTCTCTTTTTTCTTTCTTTCTTTCTTTCTTTCTCTCTTTCTTTCTTTCTTTCTTCCTTCCTTCCTTCCTTCCTTCCTTTCTTTCTTTCTTTTAATAACATGATTGTTGCTATGATGATTTTTTTCTTCTCTTCAAAGGTACACTTATTCCACAAGTGCTTCACCTATTGGTGCCTCTAGGTTAAGCCCTAGATTTATATTTAACAACTTACTAATTATCAAGCCTGCAGTCTGGAAACAGTAACCAGGGGCGAAGACTGTTAAAGTGAGTCCTCATTTTACTGCCAGATTTCGCGGAAAGAAAATACACCCAGATACAGAGAGTGGAGATGTGTTCAAAACCATGACAGGTGTTTTTCACATCAAATAGGTGATGAGTCACCACCTGTCCTGTCTTCTTCAACATTATGCTTTGTCCCTGTCTAACCTCAGTGCAGTGGCAATGCAAGGTGGCTTTAGTACTTTTACCCCAATGTTATAGTCACTGCTTGGGTCAAACTCCAAGAAAAGACACCTATTAGATTTGGTTTTGTCTTCTGGTTCTCGTCTTATCTGGTGATGCAGAGACGAAGCACCTAGATATGATTTGGCCTGGAAAATAAATGCGATTTTTGACACATCTTTCATTCTTCATTATTCTATGATTAGAATAGGAATAAAACTTCTCCAGGTCCTGTGAAAGCTTTACTTTAGAGTGGTAGTTTGTGATTGGCTAGGAAGATGTTTCTCTCTCCTGGCTTTCTCATATCACTTGAAACATCCAACCGTCTGAGAAAGATAACTGGGGACTTTTGGTCGGAAGCGTCCCCTTAGGGGATGCTAGCTAGAAATTTTCTCCACCTCATTTAATGTGGCACATGGTGAAAGATACAAGACACATAGTTTTCGCAATTACTGATTATAGAAAGGACTTACTTTTAGTCTGAGCTCAAATATGATTCCTAAATATAAAAGTTGCTGCTGAGTATGACAGGTGGAAAGGGGGCTATATAATCTCAGCATTCATGTGGGCTTCAAACTATGGTGATTATTTTTGTGGATGCAACACTGTGCCTTATGCACAGAAGATATTAAATAATAACTTTGAATGATTGAGCAAATTATGTTTATACTGGGTTCATTTACCAATGCAAACCTTAGCGAAGATTGTATTACAGAAAATCATCCCTTATTTTCTGTCAGAATGAACCAGAAGTATGTCAATGCTTACAAGTCTGTAGAGAGACACATAAGCATTACATATTATTTGCACTTCAAATAGTTTTGAAAGTGATTTTTATTGTCTCAGATAAGTAATATATGGTTTACTCTTCATCTTTATTTTCACCTAGAAATAGTATGTAAAAGTATCGATACAGGAAAGGAAATGGTGAAGTGCCTTTATAATATAATAGTGTGTCATTTGAGTGTCAGCAAGATTTTGTCTTTGTGTTTCTTTTCTTCATTCTGTATACTAGGGTCAGCGTCTACAGTGACTCCAGCCCAAAGCACCAATCTATAGGCATCTAGAGTTACACCTACTATCTACCTGTATGGCACGGAATTTCTTCACTTTGACATTCATAGCACTGGACAGAAGTCACATCATGTCAACACCCACCATGGGCTTTGGACTGCTCCACTTTAAGTAACAAGTTGGGTTTTCCTGTTCCACCCTGGCTTTAAGTTGCTGCTGGGCACCAGCCCAAGTGAAGTGTCTCATGGAGTCACAGACCTTAACTTTTGGAATCTGATGCAGAATATTATTGTGGATACAACTGTGGAGTTGGAGGAGGAGGGCTTACCTTCTGGATCTTTTTCCTTGTTAAGTAAGATAATTGGATAACGACATTCTTAATATTCTTCGAGACTTACTAGCTTTACTTTGTGTTCATGAAAGCTTGCTTACACATACATAGAGTGGCCAAAGAAGTCAGAGGCAGGCAATAGATCCCTTGGATAAAAGTTCAGACAGAAAGGATTCTCAGGTGGAGCAGTCTCTGGATTGTCCTTCCTTCAGTTTCCGCTCCATAATTAGTCTCTGCAACTCTTCCATGGGTATTTTGTTCCCCCTTTTAAGAAGGAATGAAGTATCCACATTTTGGTCTTCCTTCTTCTTGAGTTTCTTGTGGCTTGTGGATTGCACTTTGTGTATTTCGATCTTCTGGGCTAATATCCACTTATCAGAGAGTGAATACCATGTGTGTTCTTTTGTGATTGGGTTATATCACTCAGGATGATATTCTCCAGATCCATCCATTTCCCTAAGAATTTCATAAATTCGTTTTTTTTAATAGCTGAGTAGTACTCCATTGTGTAGATGTACCACATTTTCTGTATCCATTCCTCTGTTGAGGGACATCTGGGTTGTTTCCAGTTTCTGGCTATTATAAAAAAGGCTGCTATGAACTTACTGGAGCATGTGTCCTTATTACATGTTGGAACATCTTCTGGGTATATGCCCAGGAGTGGTATAGCTGGGTCCTCTGGTAGTACTATGTCTAATTTCCGGAGGAACCACCAAACTGATTTTCAGAATGGTTATACCAGCTTGCAATCTCACCAGCAATGAAGGAGTGTTCCATCTGGGAATCCTTCCCATATAATAGTCATCAAATCCAGACACTATTGTGGATGCCAGCAAGTGCTGGATGACAGGAGCCTGATATAGCTGTCTCCTGAGAGGCTTTGACAGTACCCGACTAATACAGAAGTAGAGGCTCACAGCCATCCATTGGACTGAGTACAGAGTCCCCAATGAAGGAGTTAGAGAAAGGACCAAAGGAGCTGAATGGTTTGCAGCCTCTTAGGTTGAACAACAATATGAACTAACTAGTACCCTCAGAGCTCCCAGGGACTCAACCACCAACCAAAGAGTACACATGGTGGGACTAATGACTCCAGCAGCATATGTATAGCAGAGGATGACCAAATTGATCATCAATGGGAGGAGAGGCCCTTGACTCTGTGAAGGTTCTATGCCCCAGTGTAGGGGAATGCCAGGGCCAGTAAGCAGGAGAGGGTGGGTGGTGAGCGGGGGGGAGGGGGGGAGTGAGGGGGTGGGGTGGGGAAGGAACAGAGGGTTGCTTTTGTTTTTGTTTTTTTAACTTAATTTTATTTATTTTTTTCTTTTTTTCGGAGGGGAACCTGGGAAAGGAGATATTGTATGACATGTAAATAAAGAAAACATCTAATAAATAAATAAATATAAATAAATAAATAAAAGACCTGTGTTTAAAAAATAAATAAAACATAATCTCTTCCTATAAAAAAAAGTTCAGACAATTGTGAAGCACCACGTGGCTGCTGGGAACTGAACTCCAGGCAAAGTCCTCTTAACCACTGAGCCATCTCTACAGCCCTGACTTAGCATTTTTAAAAAAATCTTCATATTTCTAAGTTTTAAGAAAGATGTTTTTTTAACATTAGCTGAAAGGGTGGTTAAAAAGTAATGTTATGGGGTGAATATGTGTTTTCCAGGTCAATGTGTTAGAAGTTGGATCCCCAAGCTTATTGCAAAATTAAAGGCTGGCAGGACCTTTAAAAGGTGGCACTTAAGGGGAGGAAGTCGAATCATCGAGTGGACACCTTGGGAGGAGATGTGGGCACTTGTTCCCTGATGTTTGTCTCTGTGTTTTCTGTCTGCATTGAGGTGAGCAGTTTTGTTTCACCACACACTATTATTTATCGTAGACTGCCTTACCATAGGCACAAAGCTATAGAGTCAAGGAATGAGAGAGTAAACTCCGTGGAGCCAGGAGCCCAAATGAACCTCTCTTTGTTGAAGCTGATTCTCCCTGCACAGATAGCGAGTTATTCATTCAGAGATCGTCACATCTTTCAGCAGCTTTAGCTGTTTTCTCTTCGGGGCTGGTAAGACGGCTCGGTAGTTGGAGCATTTGTGGCTCTGGTACAGGACCCAGGTTCGGTTCCCAGCACTCACATGGGACCATGACTGCCCGTAACTTCAGTTCCAGGTGTTATTATGTCTTCTTCTAGACTACATGGGTACCGAACACATGGTTCATAGATAAGCATGCAGGCAAATACTCATTAACATAAAATAAAAAGAAATTGATCTTTTTTTTTAAAAGATGCAACTACTTTAATTTTTTTCCATCTGACTAAGAAGTTTGACACATTCTCCAGGAACTCCTTTTTATTCTCTATCTAATTTATAGAACAGTTTGTTTCCTTTTCATATGTGACTTCCAGTTCTCTCTCTCTTCTTTTTTTTTTTTGTACTTTGAACACTCTAACAACATGTGCACGTTAAGTTACCTTCCCTCCCAAAGGCTGGATGCTTTATCGTTTCTTGCTTAGTTTTGAATCCCACATCTTTGCTCAGAGTTAATACACAGAAGACTCCATATTCATCAAATAATTGATTAAAACATTGCAGAAGGTATCAGCAAGGGGTTTCCTAAACTATAATGTTCAATTATTCATGTATTCATTCAACAAACACTTGCTGAAGGTTTATTGTGCACTGCATGCTGTCTGGGGACTAGAGACATAAAGGTAAATACAGCTGCTGGAATTACGGAGCTCGTAAAATAGCAGGCTGACATTTAACTAACAAATTACCAGACAGTGTGATGTATCAACAGCAGGGGCATGCCGTGTGCATGGTGGTAACAACTCCCTAGACAAGAGGATGTTGTTTCTGAGCCAGACATCAAGGGGTTACCGTGTATACATGAACCAAATCTTACGTGAACGTGTGTGAACATATGTATGCTTGTGTACTGGTGTGCGGCCGTCCAGGGACAGGATGATACGGGTCTTCATAGAGACAACACATGGCTGCTGCTGGGGTAGGCTATGGGAATGACTCCAGGAGAGGAGGCTGCGGATGGGGCTGAGGAGCTCCTGGCCCCGGTACAACAGTGTATGGTGGGGATATAGCAATATGTTTGAAAAGAGAGAAAGAGGCAGTCACTCCAAGATTATTGCGGGGAAACAACACAGGGGGAGATTCCAGAGGAGGGAAGGCAGACTTCCAACATTTCTGTGAGATTCTGAGTAAGTGAATGGCGGGCTGGGATCTGGCTGGTGTCGGAGGTCGGGGAGAAGAGCAGATGGCCGCCCAGCTGCTTTTGGCAATGGTTTGCACTTGTATTAACTCATATGGTTTCTTTATAGAAGGACATTTACAACTTAATCAAAGTTATGGTCAGACAATTAATAGAGAAGTCCGAAAGTTGTGCTCACAAGAGGAGATAAGTAATGGGAAAAGAAAGGCACTATAAAACTATTCCCATTAATTTTACTCTGGAGCATGGTCCATGGGCTTCTTATTCCTTTGCAAGTGTTCAATCTGCTGTGATACAATTGATAACTGTTTATTTATTTAGAGACATTTTCTCACTACATGGCCCTAATTGGCCCAGAATTTTCTATCGAGATCCGGGTGGCAGTTAATTAGCAGTCATTCTCCTGCCTCTGCCTCCCGAGTTCCGGGATTACAGGTACATATCACCACACTTGGTTCACAATTCAGTTTAATGGGAAAATTTAAAAGATTTCTCTTTAGTGTAGTTGACCTTGACAAGGACAAAGTGACTTGTCAATGCATGCTACTTTATTTCTTTTGGTGGTGGTGGTAGTGGTTGTGGTAGTGTGTGAGGATAATTTGTATGGTTCATTATGATCCCATGACCCGTAACTGTATGAGGAAAATGAAAGCTTACACAGTAGGTAAGTTTTAACAATCTGCTTCAAAGAGGAGTGTGGTTCTTCATGTGCTGGGGAAGAGCAATGCAAGTGTAGAAAGTGGAGCAAAGAGTTACAGCAAGCTACACCGTTGGTGGCTTTGACGTAAGTCTAGAGCATGTACATACACGCATGCGCGCGCGCACACACACAAAACACACACACACACACACACACACACACACACACAAGGTTCTATTTGAACAAAAGTTACACGAAGGACATGGCGTTTAAAAGGCAAAATACAAAGTCTCATTGGATGAAGAGATAAGCATGCGCCTCATTTCTGCACCCCCCCATACTATTCTTTCACCCCCATGTGGGGGAGTAGCACAGAGCCTCAGGCAGCTTCCCAGCATTCTACCACTGAGTTATATGCCAGCCTCCATTTTACTTTTGAACTCTACGACATCATCTCACCAAATTGGCCAGCCTGGATTAAATCCACTCTGTAACCCAAGGCTGACCTTGAATTAGTGGCCCTCCTACCTCAGCCTCTTGAACAGTTAGGTTTATAGGCCTGTATCTTTTGGGCTGGCAAGCCTGTACTTTTTTGAGTTTTAAGCAAAATTTAAGTTTTTTAAAAAATGTATCTGTATTCTATGTGCACTTGTGTTTTGCTTGCATGACTATCCGTGGAGATATGCTGTTACAGACAGTTGTGAGCTGCCATGTGGATGCTGGGAATTGAAGCCCGGTCCTCTGGAAGAGCAGTCAGTGCTCTTATCCACTGAACTATCTCTCCAGCCTACAAGGTTTATGTTTTGATTTTCACTCCCTGTTATTCCTTGTAACCATGTAGCTAATTTTTTCTTTGGGGCTAGTGTGTAAAAATTAATTCTGTATCTACAAACTTTTCTTTAGCTACTTATTTTGTTAGACTAGTAGTGTTAGTGACAGAGAGAATCCTTGTTGTGTATTATATCACACATATATTTTAAACTTTTTATTATGGAAAACTTAAATATCCACAAAAGTAGAGACTGTGTAGTGAGCCCCCAATGCTCCCATCAGACAGTGACACTCCTGCTTCATGGTCTTCCTGCAGACTCTCTTTTCTTTCTTTGTATATGTGTGCACGGGGAGGCCAGAGGAAACCTTTGAGTGTCCTCCCTTGGATATTTTTCACCTTTTCTTGACACAGGTCCCTCATCAGTCTAGAACTCACTGCAGAAGCTGGGCTAGCTGGCAACAAGTAACACGAATTTACCTACATCGGCCTTGCCTGTGCTGGGATAACAAATGTATGTCACAACGTAGACTTTCAGGATTGAACTCTGGTCCTGGCCTTCCACTTTACTGCCTGAGCCATTTCACATTCCTTATTTATTTATTTATTTATTTATTTATTTATTTATTTATTTTTACTGTTTTGAGTTTTTATTTATTTTTATTTAATGAATGTTTTGCCTGCATCTGTGTCGGAGCCCAATGTCTGTGCCCTGTATGTGCATGCGCAGTATTGTCAAGGACCAGCAGAGGGCGTCAGATCCCCTGAACTGCAGTTATAGATGGTTGTGAACTACCACATGGGTGCTGGGAACTGAACCTGGGTCCAGTGTCAGATCAGCCAATGTTCTTAACCACGGAGCCATTCCACCCCCTTCTTTTTAATTTTAGCTTTTCATTCTCTTCCTATTCTCCCTCTCTCTCCCCCCCTCCTTTCTGCTCAATTGTCTTCTTCCCCTATTTCTCTTTTGAGTCAAGGTCTTCCTCTGTAGTCAGGGTGGCTTTGAACTCACAACCATCAGACCTCAGCCTCTCAAGGGCTAGGATAAAAGACATGTGCCACCATGCCCAGCCAATGTTATTTATCTTTAGAACCTTGTACCTTCGCTTCTAAAGCAGCTTAAGCTGGAAGCAGGCAGCACTGTGCTCAATTCTCTTTAAGATATTGAACAAATCCTGAGTACCATCCATTTCGGCATCAGGACTTCAGCAGAGTCTCCAAGGTTGAAGAGTCATTTGAAATAATAACACAGCCACAGCCATATCTTAACCCCAATAGTGCCTCGATAACATTCAAAAGCCAAGGGGCAGTTCTCTTGTCACGCATTCAGTAAAGGCTTCAGTTTCTAAACATTTCTTAAAGGTCACGGATGTATTTTTAACTGTTCATTTGAATCTGGACCCAAATAAAGCAAATCCATTGTAACTGCCTAATGTTGTCTTTATGAGTTGTACTTTATTTTGCCCTTTTGACATTATTTGGTTGGGTAATACCAATGTGGACTTGTGAAGATACAGCCTCATTATGCAGTTAACATGTTCCTATGCCTTAGTATTTCCTGCAAGTCAGGAGTTGAATCCTAGGGATTAGATTGGATCTGATCAGATGCATGTTGGAAAATAAAAAAT
>NW_022196905.1:185195366-185233004 GCF_008632895.1 Mastomys coucha | reverse complement strand
GGAGAAGGAGGAGGAGGAGGAGGAGGAGGAGGAAGAGGAGGAGGAGGAGGAGGAAGAAGAAAGTTGTTTTTGAGCAAGACTTCTAAATGAAGTTAACTTCCTCACCTAGGAGACTTGGAACTTCCTGTGTGTTGTTTTATCATAAGGTTTTCATATATATATTATCATTTTAAAAGTTTTGATGTGGGCTGGAGAGATGGCTCAGTGGATATGAGCACGGGCTGCTTGCTCTTCCAGAGGTCCTGAGTTCAAGTCCCAACAATCGCAGAGTGGCTCATAACCATCTGTAATGGGATCCAATGCCCTCTCCTGGTGTGTCTGCAGTGTACTCATATAAATGAAATAAATAAATCTTTTTTTTTTTAAAAAAAGTTTTGATGTAAACACTATTATAGTGGATATTCTAAAGAAGCAAAATGTATTGTGAAAGACTAGGCAAATGTCACCTGAGATTAATAACAACAGCAACAAACAACGTTTTAAGAAACCATGAATGCAAATAATTCCTAATGACCCCATCAAAGGCTCCTATCATTTATCCAAATTATATGCCATGGATCAGCAAGCACCTTGACAAGGAAACTTCTTTATATGTGACATAAATCACCACTTGCTACCTTATTTAAAAACTGGATGATGATAACAGCCCTGTGACTCCATAAATCTGAGTTTCTAATATTATGCAGAAGAACATAAAACCTGTTTATGCATTATAATGCAGCAATGATGTATCTTATCGTAATCATTGGCATAACTAAATTACTAACTTGCCGATAGCGTGCATAATGACAAGTTTGCAAAAGGCTCAGAATTTTAACGTTTGATTTCACCCGCAATTCAAATCCCTGCAGCAATTAAAGGGAAAACCACACGTATCAAAGCAACAAATCTCTTTAACTGAGTAAGATGTGATTTTCAGCCGGGAGAATTTTTAAATGTCCTTTGAGGCTGTGGCAAAACTAAAACCATGTCAATTTGCATATGGGTATATTTTCTAAAGTCCTGGGCTAAATGATTTGCTTTTGCTTCCTTAAAACTGGGAGTAATTAATGTTACCATCAACAACAAGATGTTACTATCAACTGCACCATGTAATTTTTTTTTTTTAACCTTGTTGGCTACTCCTATGAAAGTGAAAATAAGAAGAGTGAGGTATACATCTCCCAGGAGCTGGCTACCTTTCTGTAAAAGTCCATACAGTGAATATTTTAGGCTTTGTAGGCCATTTGACCCATGTTGTTGAAGCTACCCAATGCTACAATTGTAGCAAGTAGCATCCTTAGAAAATATGCAAATGAACCAGCACAACTATGTTCCAATAAAACTTTATTTATAAGGACAGCTGGTTAGACAACCTGAGAGTCAGCTTGCTGTCCTGGACAATTCAAGGCAAATGCTCTTGCCTATTAAAGAAGGTTTCCTGTTTCTCTCTCTCTCTCTCTCTCTCTCTCTCTCTCTCTCTCTCTCTCTCTCTCTCTCTCTCTCTCTCTCTCTCTCTTAATTTTCCTCTTCTCTAAGTAATCAAAGCTGGCAGGCCACACTAACTGCGTTCAACAGAAGGCAGCTAAATTCCGCACGTCATCTGATGTGTGTAGACATAAGTTTTGTTATCGTCTTAAAGCCAGTCTTTTGAGAAGGGCAGCCACCTGTCTGAGTTTATTAGAACTAATGAGGGGTAAGGATGGATTGTCCTCTCTGGAACAAAAGAAAGCTTCCAGAAGGAAGTCTGGTCCCTGAAGGAGACTTTGTGCTTTTTCTTTTCTTGGTTTTATTAGATCGAGCACTTCAATGTTAGAGGGATACCAGAGCAGGGAGGGGAGCAGAGAGGAGGGAGCAGGAGAGATTTGTCGCTTAAAATTAATCATTAACTGTGACATTAAACAAGGACTTTGTATTCTGTTTGCTTCAAACAACAACAACAACAGCAAATACCTTACATTCATTGAAACTTTGCGCCCAGCAGCAGCTGGTTAAGCTGCCTGTCCACTGAGATCTAAAATGTATTCACTGTCTCTCACACTTGTTTGCAATTAATTTTTGCTATATCACAGATTTTTCAGTCGCATCAAATAGTGTTCGCAGAGACGACCCTATGGTCTCAAGATCTTTTTAAAAATATCACATTTTTAATATAACTTTTAAGCCCAAATGACTGTTACAAAAAGACAATTTCCCAAACCAGGCATTTTAGCATTTTGGTAGAATTAGGCAGAAGCTAAATCTAAGTGGCTTTTTACTAGATTAAAAAACAAAATCACAGTGGTGCACATTGCAAATTCAATGGGAAGGCATGCGAAGGGTGCATTTTCTCTCCTAATCAGTCGTGATTAACCCAAACCGAGAGATTTATATGCAACTCGTTAGTGTAAAGCTGTTGTTTCCGGGTTAGCGGAAATATTTCTTCTAAATTTAGACTTGTTTCCAGAGGACATTTCTAGGAATGTTGTCAAACTGTTCCTCTAATGTTGCAGATATAACTGGCAAACATTCAGGAAACCATCTCGCCCCAGTCCTTCTGTCTCCTGGAAACCTAGGAAAAGTCAAGTGTTACAGCCTGCTCCGTGGTCCACAGCCATTTTGCTCTGGCTCAAGGGGAAGAAGCACGCCTTATGAAGCAGAAGGGAAGCTCCGCACTGTGTGCCTTTTTTCCCAATGAGGCTTGACTTCCTAAACTTGGCATTTGGAAACTTTAAGATTGACGACCCAGATAAATGATCGCTTTTCATCCAGAAGGGGGAAAAAAAAGGAGTTAGAAAACAAGCCAATAACTGCTGTTTATGAAATGTGCTAATGATCCTGCTGAGGAGTGACAGATGAAGGAGCGACTGTTGGCACTGCCGAGTCCCTGTGGCAGCAGCAGTGAAGTACAGTGGTTTGGCATTTAGATCCTAAACTACAGTGTTTTTAGAATGCAAGGGGAAAAAGAAATCCAAATTACTCAGTGACAAGCAAGTGAGCATTTAAAAATTATACTTACATCCCCACAAGCATGATCGTTTCAAGTGAATTTGGCTTTAAAAACAGCTTTTACTTAGCAAGGAAGTTACAACTGTGCCCATGCCTTTTTTTGCTTTCGAATGTCTGATCTCGTCGCAGTTATACTCGATCCAGGGGAAAATGTCTGCCTCCCTCTGCTCGCTTGTACAGTCTTAGATGGGATGATCTTTAAATCCATGAGCTCATAAATGATCTTCTTCAACTTTGGAACAAGAAAGAGACAGGGCAGTGGGGTTTTAATTCTAAGAAATTCCTGTTTATTAGGACCCTGCTAATAAAACACAGATGTCACAATCCATAAGTAAGCCATTCTGTTCACTCTTACAAAGAAAACTGGCTCATAAATACATTATATATTCTTTGGTGGAAGCATTGTGTTAATATTTTGAATTAAAGCTGCAGATAGCTCTTTGAAGTTCCTTAGAAGCTTTCTGAAAAAAATATATACATGGCAATAGTACCTTGGAGGGAGTTGTCATCCTGATGTTTTGGACTAAATATCTGTTTTGAGACAGGGTCTTGTTATGTCACCCAGGTTGGCCTTGATCTCTAGATATGCTTATGCCTTCTTCCCAAGTCTGGGGTTTATAGGTGTATGCTTGCCCATCTGCATGCATCTCTTTCCTCTTGTGTGTGTGTGTGTGTGTGTGTGTGTGTGTGTTGTCTCTGGGCATGCAATTCAACCATCGCTACAGTGGTCAAGCACTTCCTTCATAACCATGCTGTCATACAAGGGTGAGTAGGCAAAAGTCTTGACCCTGAAAATCCTTATAAGTCCCACAGAAGGGATTTCTGGTGTAATATCAACAAGTTCTTACAGATCCGGAGCAAGCCAACTACAACTGGGGCGGCAGAATCCTTTCATGATGTTACGAATGACTGGGTTTCTGTTGGAGGCTATTAGCTGAGGATTATAGCTGAGGATCTGCCAGACAAAATGGCAGAGAAAATACTGTGGAGAAAATGTCCCCGGTGTCTTCCTGCCTGTGTCTGGATATTACCGAGCAGACCAGGCTGTGCCTTCAGGTCTCCCTTACAAGGTTGGCGTGTTTTAAAGAAGCATCCGCACAGAGGAATGCTTTGCTCCTGGAATGAATTGTTGGGAAAGGGCCAATTATGGGAGATTTAAAATAATAATAATAATAATAATAATAATAATAATAACAATAATAACAATAATAAAAAAAATAAAGCACTAAGGCAAGCGTGATCTTGAGGGTGACAAGCTCTGGCATCCTCCACGAGCTTTCTCATGCTGTCCATGGAAAGTTGAACGTGCCTCAGAATATTCTCAGGTTGTCAGTACACAGGCTGTATTGCTGTATGCTTTCTATAATCAGCTTGGGGATAGATTACATTTTAGTTTTTTTTTTAAAAAAATAACAACTCTGAATTGAATGGTATGGTATAGGGTACCTGTTTGTGTGTGTGCAGAGGGACAAATGTCCAGTTTTTATTATGGTATCCTTCCCCTACATCATCAGGAAACAGATGTGTCACCTCTGAGAACTCGAAGGCAAGACCCTTGTCTTAGTCAGGGTTTTACTATTGTGAACAGACACCATGACCATGGCAAGTCTTATAAAGGACAACATTTAATTGGGGCTGGCTTAAGGTTCAGAGGTTCAGTCCATTATCATCAAGGCAGGAACATGGCAGCATCCAGGCAGGCATGGAGCAGGAGGAACTGAGCTTTCTACTTCTTCAACTGAAGGCTGCTAGCAGAATTGTAGCAGGATTTTCCCTGTCTGATTAATTTAAATATTAATGCAAGAAGCCTGTGAATGGACAGGGAAAAGGGAGGCAGAGCGAAGAGTTGCAGAGACAGGGAGCGACACAGAAGAGGAGGAAGAAAATGTAGGATGAACAGGACAGTTCGGGTTCTAGGTGGCTTTAAATAGCCACAGGTAGATATAATATCATATAGGGATAGAATAATTGGGATAACTTGTCTAACCTAGGTGGGCAGCTTGTATCATTATCAATTGGCTCTGAAATTATTGTTTGGGCATCTCTTGAACTGAGAATTTATTGATATATAAATCTGACTGATTAATTATAAGCTTCTAGAGTTTTGACTTTACCAGGTTACTGGGAATTGTGACAGCTAACCTTGAGGTGGGCGGTCATTGCATGGGGTTGGCATGGCAGTGACCAGCCAAGGGAACTTAGTGAGTTGGATGGAGATGTCTCGGGAGCTCTGGGCCAGAAAGTCTGCAGAGATGAGAACACCCTGCTGGTGCCGTCTCTTCCCCTCCCCACCCCACCCCCCCGTGCCTGGCATAGTGCAGGAACTTGCCGTTCTTTTTAATATTTCATGAAACACAGAATACTCACTTCCAGGCAGCTAGGACAAGGGTCTTAAAGTCCACATCCACAGTGATACACCTGCTCCAGCAGGGCTATACCTAATAGTGCCACTCCCTAGACCAAACACATACAAACCATCATAGTCCTATGGCTGTGGACAACATACTTTACACACAGGACTTGGAGGAGCTGAACAGGAACTGACATTCCAGAGAACTGGCTCTCATAGTTATGTTATGTACCACACAAGCTATCAAGGAACAAAAGCTATTAGTATTCCTAGGAATCTGTGAGTCCATGAACTGTAATAACAACTGCCCTGGCAAGTACACACTGTGCAATAGTGGCGCTTTTATCTTGGGGGTAACCAATGGCTGACTGGTGAATTTGAAGCTCACTCAAAGGGGGGGAGTTCATGCCTAGTACTATGAACCTACCAAACTACCAAAGCCACAGAAACATGGGCTCTAGAGGATACTCCAGGATTGCCATTTTATTAAAAACTGTAATTTCTGACTGCATTCTAAACACTCACCTGTAGGTAAATACAGTTCTTGACAGCCCTTATCAAAAGGTTTTTTTTTCCAACACGGAGAGACCATTACAAAAAGTCACCACTGGTTAAAATGCAGGGAACAACTGGTAGTGGGGTGTCCATGTCCAAATGGTACAATGGAAACCCTAAATCTAAGACACAAGGCATATCACAGAAGTGCCAGCAGAAAGAGTGTAAGAACCAAAGGACCAGGTTGCCTTCTGCTAGATAGCACATTCTAGACAATGACAGGAAAATCTCAACATTATGGCTGCCTTAAAAAAAAAAAATCCCAGAATAATGACAATGCTGGTTGACTTGTCAGTATGGATGGGTGATGCCTCAGAAGGCTCCGGTCCTAGACAAGATAGAATTTGTTTAAGAATGAGCTCCCCAAAAGATTATTCAATCCCAAGGGATCACAGGAATATACAAGCAATACTAAGTGGATAATAATATATTATATGTGTGTGTGTGTGTGTGTGTGTGTGTGTATAATATATATATGCACATGTGGCATTAATAATATAGAAGAAGTTGTCATGAATTGGGGAGGAAGTAAAGGGGCATAGGAGGAGCTGGAGAAGGTGCTAACAGATATAAGTACAATATGCATGTTTCAAACTCTCAGGAAAAACTTCCTTCTTAATAGAAGTGCATCAGCAGATAAGGTAGAGTCCTCATGATCCAGCTACCTCTTAACATCATCCGCTGCTGAGAACCAAACCTTTAGCACATGAGTCTCTTTGGACTAGAAGTTCCAGATTTGTCATGAAAGGTCCCAGATGGGCTCTCTAGCCACCTTCCTGAGTCCTCTTCAAGAACTAACCAAGAGTCTTACAGGAAACTAGAAAAAGTCTTGCTCATGGGATTAAGCTATCTCCCTTGACAAGTGGACTTCTTGAATACTATAAAGTGACAGAGGATCTTACCTTGACTTAGGAACTTCAGGCTTAGATTGCCAACCTATCAGGGAACCTCCAAACCACACAAATGTCTCAGGAAGAGGAACTGCAGGGCAAGGGGTCTCTGGGCTTCTAATGTGACCTCTATCTCTCTACTGTAGCTGAATGGTTCCCTGGTTTTTCTCTTTCACAGTAGTGATCAGGGATTGGGCCAACCTCTATGTGTGCCTAGCTTACACCCAGCAAGTACCCCCAGGGAATGGAAATGGATGCCTATGACCAGTTCCTCTCAGAAGTGTTCTGCCTATCTGGAGTTTTAGTTTTGTCTACTTTGTTGTTTTCAAAGCTCTCTGATATCTTTGAGGACATATTGCTTTTTAAAATTTATCTTTCTCGTTTTCTACTTTTGCAACAATAGAAGTAGCCTTTTACAACTATTAGGTCTCAGAATCTGAGACTGTCAATAAATTTAATTACATCTCCTATTGTATATTTCTTTATATTTTATAAAGTAAATACAATCTTCGTTTCTGTCCTCACATCAATTCTATGTATTAAGTATGATAAGCATCAGACTTTCTAGATTGGAAAACTAAGTTACAATAAATTGTCTTTTACAAAACAAGATTGATTTACTCAGGGGCAGAGAATGACCTTGTGCCATTCAGATCTCCAAAGTCTAGTGTTACTTGCAGCATACTACATTTTAAAAACTAATTTTTATTTTTTGATCAATAGATAGAAGTCTACATTCACTGTTTATCACAATTATTTTAACAAATAAATACAAACTGTTATAAGCGCATGGGCTGACATTCAACCAAACCAATCACTGAATTGAGAGCACAATAATTTGTCTTAAAAACATCTTGTGTATCTTAAAAACAGTGTGTGTGTATGTGTGTGTGTCTGTGTGTATATGTCTGTATGTATGCACATTTGTATGTGATATAGGGATGTATATCTTTTGTCTATGTATGTGCATGTTTATGAATGAAGATACATCTACACATGCACCATGTTGCTCTTGTGGAGGTCTGAGAACAACCTATGGTCTAGGTTCAACCTTTCACATTTTTTGAGAGTAGATCTCTTATTATATGTCCTGTGTATGCCATTATGAATTGTGCATTCTAGGCTAGCTGATCTGAAAGCTTTTAGGGTGTTTTAGTCTCTTCCTGTTGATATGATAAAATATTCTAATGAATGAGGTCTAAATGTGAAAGGTTGATTTTAGATCATGATCCAGGTTAAGTTCATCATGATGGAGAAGTCTACAAGCAGATGGTCACATGATGTCCTTAATTAGAAGAGAGCAATAACTCTATGCATGCTTGGGTTCAGCTCACTTCTTATATAATACAAGATGCCCTGACTGAGGAATAGTATCACCCAGAGTTAGCAGGTCTTCCCACACAATTAATGTACTCAACACAATCCCCCATAGACAAGCCAGAGCCCAATCTCCTAATGTCTAAATTCTTCCAAGTTTACAGTTAAGACTACCATCACATGGGGATTCTCCTTCTCCACCTCCATCTCCCAGTAGAAAGTCTGGGATTACAGACACACTGTAGCACTATATCCAGTTCTATCTATCTATCTATCTATCTATCTATCTATCTATCTATCTATCTATCTATCTCACAATATATATGTACCTATATATGATATATATGCACACACACACCTCCCGTTTTGTGGATCTGAATTTAATTCCTCATGTTTATATGTCAAGTACTTTATCCACTGAGCCAACTCTTCACTCCAATTTCATCTTAATTTTTAGTGAGACAAAACATTTGGAAAGCCATACATGAAATAGAATACTGAAAAATTTAACTCTGTTTCCCACAACTGACCCAGTTCTCCAGTCAAGGGGCATTCCTAGAATGTCATCTTACAGCTTATACTTTTGATTTAAGAGGGATCCTCTTGAGATTCCTTGAGGGAACTATATAGTCCTAGAAAAACACACCTAGTTTCTTATATCATGATGGGGGTGAAATTTCTATGGGAGAGAAACAGATTTTAAGAAGTAAGCTGGAACAATGAACTACAAAAAAACAAAGTAATATATAATGTGGAAATAATATCACATCTCAGAGTATAGAGTTCAGGTAACCTGCAGGAAGCAGGCTTCTCAGAAAACAACGTGGTGAGGGACCACTTGACCACAAACTTAGTAGGTGTCATTGGTGGGAGAAGCCTGTGACGTTGAAAGACTGTCTAGTCTAAGGGAAGAAGCCATAAGCCTAAAATCTAGACTGCGATTGCAGGTATACTTGTTTGGGGTGGAGGGCTCTCATTAGGATTATCTTCAAGTCTTCTGTGAGGCTACAGTTCTTTGGATTGACAGTCACCAGTGTTCTTCCTTGTCATCTGTTCATTGGTGTGCTTCTCTCTCTTGAAGACACTTCAGCTTGTAACCCTTGACTAGTCAAATAGCTTTACTTGTGGAGGAGGTCCTGGGTCCAGAAACTGACATGGCCAGCTTAATGGAACATGTCCATTTTGGCATTAGTCTCTCAAAGTATCTCGTCAAACTAATTCACAGCCTATTAATAATTAGTTTTCCCACTGGTCATTTTACCGCACAGCATGCTCTTTTTTTATATGCCCCTGGCCTCACTAGAATGCCTTCTCTTCTCTCTTCCCATAAAAGAACAGACATTTTAGCCTCAGCTGATTGATCTAAGGCCAGTGGGTAGACTACATGGAGCTAAAAATCTTATCTACAATGATTAACTTCCCATAAATTTTAGTTGCTCAAGAAAGTACAACTTATTTTGAGATCATGTAACCTGTGATTAGAAGT
The DNA here is from genome assembly GCF_008632895.1 of Mastomys coucha. NCBI lineage: Eukaryota > Metazoa > Chordata > Mammalia > Rodentia > Muridae > Mastomys > Mastomys coucha. The sequence goes on along the minus strand of NW_022196905.1, from coordinate 185,223,439 downwards.
ATTTTAGCCAGCCAGGCAGTGGTGGCACATGCCTTTAATCCCAGCACTTGGGAGGCAGAAGCAGGCAGATTTCTGAGTTCGAGGCCAGCCTGGTCTACAGAGTTCCAGGACAGCCAGAGCTATACAGAGAAATCCTGTCTCAAAAAAAAAAAAAAAAGTATTCTAGCCAACATCAGGGACATTAAAGAGGAAATTCCTACATTTGAAGGACATGTAAGTCCTGCACCGTCGCTGTAGAATCCTACTGGTGGGGCCAGCTGTATTCATGCCTGTATCTGAATCCATGTCTAGTTCCAGACTTACCCCTGCATAACTCAAGTTCTACTTCAAAGTGTCACAAATAGGGATGTGTGTGCAAACACACATGTCTAATGTGTGTATTTTATGTATATTTTAGACATATAAGTCTACTATGTGGTATTTTTTGTATAATGAGATGTGTTTTAGGTGCCATAGAGGGGGTAGCCATGGTCTGTAACCATAAGCATCTATGACCAGTATGACTGTCAAAGGTGAAAGATGACGGTTTACTGATAACTGAACGTAAGCCATGTTGAGGAGCTGGTTGGCATCTTCACCAGTTAGTCAATGAGGCATCTCTCTGGACTCTTCTAGAGTCTAGATCTGTTCAGAGTAAGCAGAAGATTGGTATGCCAGGACGTTATCTTGAAGGAAGTGAACAACAGTGGATTCTAGAAAGAGATTGACACCCTCAAACTGAATGGGAAAGAATTCTTTCAAGAGACATTAGATACATTAGAACACAGAGAGTGAAACGTAAATATTTTGTTTCTATTCCTGTCCTTTTTCTTATCGTAGATAAATAAATCTTTTTTTTTTCTCCTTTGCAGAGTTGTCAGTAAATGAAATCCTTGGAAATCCATAATCCTAAACACTGGGACCGACAGAGCTTTTTGGAAGAGCTCATTTATTTAAATAAAATAATGTGCTAACACATGGTGTAATTTGCAAACTTTCTGTGATTTGGAAGTAATAACGCATTTGACACAAAATTCCAGTTGGTTTTTCTGTGACTGATGTGACAGATTGAATGGAAAAGTACGAGACAGCATGGACCTTATATTGTGAAGCCTCCTGTAGGTCAAAGGCCACAGAAAGCATACAGTCCTGAATGGCTCACCAGCGTCTGTTCAAGGAAGATTGTCTTTTAAAGAAAGCAATAGTACAGAGACAGGAGGATTTCTGAGTTTGAGGCCAGCCTGGTCTACAGAGTGAGTTCCAGGACAGCCAAGGCTATACAGAGAAACCCTGTCTCGAAAACCCGCCCCCTCTGCCCTAAAAAAGAAGAAAGCAGTAGTGTCCTTTAAAGGAAAGGGCACCTTGGCTCATAAGGCAGCCATTGCTTTTGCTAAATAACTATAAGTACCAGCAAGTTCCATTCCAGCACCTTCCTACAGAAAAGAACGCCAGGCAGGGAGAAGCAGTCCTGTATAGCAGGCTTAAGCTGGCGTCACAGCCAGGAGTTTGCTGCCTGATTTAAAGCCACGAAGATCAACTCCTGTATTTCCTAAGGGATTTAAAGTTTTAGCTCTTTCAAGTCAGTTTGGTCTCATTTAGGATAATTTTTATACATGGCACAGAACAGAGGGTTCCTATTTCATTCTCTTGTACATAAATACTTAGTTGTGTCTTAGTATTTATTGTAGGGCAAGGAAACTCAAGCCATTCACTTCCTAAACCACTATAGGTAAGGCTTTTACTTGGGGATCAATACTCATGTGAAGTAGGGTTGATTTATAAACGTTAGTAATTAAAATATATTTTGAGTAGTTTGAGAGGTTAGTAGAACATAGTATGGATATTAAGTTAATGTATTACTTGATAATTGTCTCTTTAAATGAGATTGCCAGTGTGGCAGAGCATGTTGGAGAATGGGTTGGTGCTTTGGAATTCAAAAGCAAGATGTTACATGCTGCTGCCTAACACTCAGGAATTACTGGGCGCTCTCAACTTGGTTTTATTGTCTCTAGGTGAAGTCAGTATAGTACCTGTCTCATATGATATGTTATGATGGCTAAATGGAGTAAGACATACAAAATTGCCTGGAGGGTCAATAATATTGATATATATATATATATATATCCATATATATATATATATATGGATATATATATATATCCATTGTAATCAACTTGACTCCAAATGAAATTGGTTTCTGTGACGCACTTCTTCAAATATTCTCCTTTAGAGCGGCCTCATTAAGGTGTAATGTACATTGAGCACACACCACCATTAAAACGCACATCTATAAATTACCCAGCTTGATTCATTGTAACATACATAAGCACCTCCGTCAGTGTGAAGATACTCGCTACCCACAGAATGACTTCCGGTCTTTCTCATGCCCTTCCCTGGAAGCCCCCCCTTACTCCTTGACTTATCTTTTCTGAGCAACCATTGATCTGTGAACTTCAGCGTATCTTAGCATTTTGCAGTCTTATAGAATTAGATAGAGCAAGAATGTCTTCTGTTTTGTTTGACTCTTTTCCCTCAGTACCACGATTTTTGAAGTTAATACTTGCTGAGTATCGTACGTACTTTTTGACGCTGTAATTAAAATACCATGACTGAATGTGGACTATAGAAGGAAGAGTTTATTCACGCTTACCGTTCCACAGAGGAAGTCTATAAAGACAAAGAAGGTATGGCAGCTGGAGCAGGAAGCTGAGAGATCTTATCTTCCACAGCAAGCAGAGAGAACTAACTGGAAACAGAGCGAGGCTACACATGCTCAAAGCCAGCCCCCGGCATGCTTCCTCTAGCAAGCTTCCCCACGGTAAATATTCTCAAACTTCCCCAGACAATACCACCAATCAGAGACCATGTGCTCAACTATGTGAGCCTCTAGGGGACACTTCTCATTCAAACCAGCACTGAGCATATCGGCAATTCACTAAGTTTTATTTCTGTGCTGTATTCTATCTAATGGGAGTGCACGGATTACCTATCAAACCATTGATGGACATTTAATTGTTCTCCATGTTTGGAGGTCTTATTGAAAATAAGGGCGCTATGACTATTTGTGTGTAAGTCTTTATACAAACATGGTTTTATTTCTTGTTGAGAAATTCCTAAGGCTGAATGATTAGATGACTGAGATTTTTAGAGACTGAAAAGAAAAAAAATTTCCAAGTAGTAGAAATGTTTACATTCCCAGCAGTCGTGTGTGAGTTTCAGAGAAACTCCGCACCCTCACCATCAGTTGGGATGGTCGGTCTTCACTTTTATCCATATTGATTGGCATGTAATAGTCTTGCCTTGTAGTTTAATGTATAAATAACAATATTTTTTTCTAATTACTAATGATGTTTTTATTCACATGCTTATTTGTCACCTGTGTGTATGTCTTTGATGAAATATCTGTGGAACATTTTTGTTATTTTTTTCAACTGTTTACTTTCTTATTGAGAATTTTTGAATTCTTTATATAGCCTAGGTAGATATGAGTCCTCTATCTGACATAGGCCATGCAATTATTTTGTTCTCTGTACTGCCTTGTTGTGTGTGTCAACTTGACACAGTCTGGAGTTAACATAGAGAAGGGAGCTTCAGTTGGGGAAGTGCCTCCATGAGACCCAGCTGTGGGGCATTTTCTCAATTAGTGATCAAGGGAGTAGGGCCCCTTGTGGGTGGTGCCATCCCTGGGCTGGAGGTCTTGGGCTCTATAAGAGAGCAGGCTGAGCAAGCCAGGGGAAGCAAGCCAGTAAGGAACATCTCTCTCCATGGCCTCTGCATCAGCTCCTGCTTCCTGACCTGCTTGAGTTCCAGTCCTGGCTTCCTCTGGTGATCAACAGCCATGTGGAAGTGTAAGCTCAATAAACCTTTTCCTCCCCAACTTGCTTCTTGGTCATGATGTTTGTGTAGGAATAGAAACCCTGACTAAGACATTCTCTTTTTAAATTGTTTTTATATTTAATCACTGATATCTTTGAACAGATTAAAGTTTTTGATTTCAGTATAATCATATCGATTTGTGTTTTCTGAAGTTTTGTATAAGACATTTCTGTCGAAAGTAAGCCAGATGGTGATGGTTTGTGCCTTTAATCCCAGCACTTGGGAGGCAGAGATGTGTAGATCTCTGAGTTCAAGGCCAGCCTGTTTTGAGGCTAACCTGGTCTACAGAGTGGTTTCCAGGGTAGTCAGGGCTATACAGAGAAATACTACCTTGAAAAACCTAGAAAAAAAAGAGGAATTTTGTCTAAATTTTTATTTCTCTGCAAATATTTTTTTCCTCAGCAAATATTTTTTTTCTCAGCAAATGATTTTATTTTCTCTGATGCTTCTTTTAGAAATTTTATAGTTTTTGGTTTTCTACTTGGATCTATATTATTTTAAGTTAATTTTTAATATGGTACACTGTATTGATTAAAATTTTCTTATTGCATATACATTACCACTTGCTCCAATGTTGCTCACTGTAGAGACCTTTTCTTCACTAAGTTACTTTTGCATCTTCCTCAGTAATTGGTTGTGCGTGGTATCTGTGTTTGCTTTCTGCTCTGTCCCTTTGGTCTACCCACCGATCGATCACGGTGCCAGTAGCATCCCGCCTGTACAGTGCAATGGCTGAGAAACCTGGAGATTTCCCTCGGCTGCAATACGCCATGCAGGTGTTTATTCCAGAGTGTTTCAGACATTTAATATTTTATTTATTAGATTTCAGCTTCTAACTGTTTATCATTGGCATATAGGACTTTAATTGGTTTTTGCATACTGATAATTTTTTTTAAACCTCCCTAAAAGCATTTATCAATTCCAATGCCTTTTGGGGGTAATTTCTATTGACGTTTTTCTTTCTTTTCTTTTTTTTCTTGTAATCTCCATTGATTTTTTTTTCAAATGGACAATTTTGTCATCTGTAAGCAGAGTTTTCCTTCCTTCATTTTAGCTTAGATGTGTTTTCATTTCCGGTTGTTGTATTACTGCACTGACTGGCCCTTCTGGTACTGTGTTGAGCACTGACATTGATGGCAGTTACTCTTAGCATCCTTTCTCTCGTCTCCTGGACTTCATGGCTTTTTGCAGTCTGTGCTTTCATGCTTTATTCCTGTTGAAGTGATTAAGCCCATTATTATCCATTTTTCTGTCTCTCCATTCTCTCTCTCCTGTGTCCAAGGACTAAGTGAGATGTTCACATTAATTCTTTTCCACTCAGCTGAGAAATATCAATTTGGGGGTTTATTCCAGTACCCTGTGCTTCTTTCCTTCAAGATTATTAATATTTTTTTCTGAAAGGCTGTCTATTGCTACTACTGGACATCTCCCCTCCCACTCCCTGCCCTGACATTTCTCTAATATTACATCCAGTACTTCCGATTCACAATGTTTCAAGTATGATTCACAGTAACACCTTTGCACTCTGTGAGAGCATATGAAACACTCCTTATAATCTTCTCATAGCTTTAGCCCCCAGCCTCAGCAGTCTTAGCCCCAGTCTCTGGTAGCATGAGGGCTCTCTGCAGATCTGGGCAGCTCTCTTCCCACACAGTGCTTGCTATTTGTATCAGGAGTGACCCTGGTAGGATGACACACATATCTCCAAGCTGGGTTTTTCTAGTTTAACTTTCCGTACTTTCAATTTTTCCGTGTAGAGGATGAATGTTTAAGTCTATATGCAACATGTGGTCTCAGTTACAGCTCTATTCTAACACACACTATTCAACTCTATCATGGTAGCTTGAACACACTGACAATACATGAAGGGGCATGGCTGCGTGTCTATAAAAGTTCTGTACTAATTCACATAGCCAGCTGGTGGGCCAGATTTGGTTTATGGGCCTTAATTTAGGAATGACAGTGGATTGTGCTCTGTATATGTGACTATGTGCATGTGCCCACAATTGCATGAACGCATATATGCATGCAAATGTGTACACACACACACACACACACACACACACACACACACACACACACAAACTCACACTTTGTTACTATGGCTTATTTGAGACATCTTCATTCCAAATTCAGAACAGAAACAAGTGTCTACAGTTACAAAACTTTTCATCTTTTCATCCTGGTGTACACCGACTCTTGCTTTCATCAATTTTTGCTTCTGCTTTTGAAATGCTAAGTAGCGAATCGTTTAATGCTGACATTTCAGCTAATTGCTCTTTAATGTACATTTGACATATGAGGCAACATATTGCAATCTAAAAATAATTAAGATAAATCATTTGCTTATGTTTCTGTGCAAGAGACAAATCATTTTTCATCTCCGTCCCTCCCTCCGAGAGTCTGAAATATGGGTGTCTTGAAGTCAAAATGGTGACGTGGTAGCTGCTTCCCACTGGGTGGTTCATTGTCAATGTACCCGGTGGCAGCAGCAGTGCCCCAAGATTTCTTCCCCTTCATGGACAAGCTCCCCAGTTGGGCTTACATTCCAGGACCAGTGTTTTTGAATTCCTCCAGCACACCTTGGCAGACTGCCAGCCAGCTATGAAGGATTAGTTTCTGTCTCTCTCTTTTACATAAACCCCCCTAGAGGCCTTCCTTCTTCAACTTTTAAAAGACTGGCTCCAACCAGCAGATCCAGCAAGTGCCCCCATTTGTGAGCTGAGTACCTTGGGAGTTATGCTATATGAATAGGTCATAGTCGACTAAGCACTATGTGCCAATTGATTTTTTTTTTCTTTTGGGGGAAAGAGCAGCCCTCAGGGTTTTTGCCAGAGGGATTATACTACCATCTAACAACTGTCACAAGGGTGTAGTACATTTCGGAGTAGAATGGATCATTTGTTTTTCTGGGCACTTCATTTTCAGTTATAAAGTTAGCTGATTCTATTTCAAAAGCTGTTGTAATGCATGTTCTTTAAAGGAAACATTTTCTCCACTTTTTCTAAGCTCATGGAGGTCTCAGCTTTATTCTGGGTGAAGAGATGTTTTGAAACTAAAGGGATCAGTTGTTCTATACAAAGATACTTAGCTCTGTATAAATACAGATTTGGGATAATTTCAACAGAATGAACATATTGTTTTTCGACATTGCATACTTTCCTGACAAGAACTGAACTTTATGGACATATGTAGAATGTTTAGTTAATTAGGTAAATATTTACTTAACACATTATGTATATGTGTGTACGTTTTCTTACTACAAAGTAAACTGATAGTTGGAACTAGATCTTTCCTTTTTTAAAAAGTTAATTGCTTATTCTATTGTACGGATATTTTGCCTGGATGTGTGCATGTGCACTATGTATATGCAGTGCTCAGAGAGTTTAGAGGAGGGTGTCAGACCCTTGGGATTGGAATTTTAGACGGTTGTGAGCCACCATGTGGGTGCTGGGAATCAAACTTGGTCCTTTAGAACAGCCAGAGTTCTAAAATGGCTAAGCTGTCTCTGTAGTCCTTATCAGTCTTATTGTACCTTCTGTGGCTAGAGTTACCCAGCATACAGTTCAATCGTTTAAATATTTATGAAATGAACAAATGAATGAAAATAATAGACCTTGAGGGGAGAGGCAACTAAATTATGCAAAATGAGTAAGGTGATGTGTTTAGAGAAGCTATAATTTCAGGTGGGGGCCGTGAGCTCAACTATACAGTTTAATCTTTCCAGGAAGTGTATTGCAATAAAACAATTTGAAGGGAGAATCTGAGAAAATAGAACTGCTTTTATTAACAACATGGGAAAAATTATAATAAAAGGTGGAAATGAGAAAAAATTGAACAAGTTATAAGTTCTTTCTAGTGTTTGAGAATTTCACACTTGTATACAATTTTATAATAAATCCGCCATCTACTCTTTCTCTTCCAGTTCTTCCCATATTCCCCCCATCTTCATTATGCACTCTTTTTTTTTTAATCAACTGAGTCTGTTCAGTGCTATTAGAATATGCTTGGATGTAAGGCTATTTGCGGTCTATCAGTGGAAATTTCCCAGAAGAAAATCAACTCTTCCTCCCCAAATAGCTATCAGCTTCCAATAGCTCATCAGCTAAGGGTAGAATTACATTGCCCTCTCACTCCCCCACCCCATTTCTATCTTGGAAATGTGGCTATCTTGAGACTGTGTATGTCTTATGCTTACAACCATAGCTGCTGTGAGTTCTTATATCCAATGGCTCTGTCTTGTCAAGAAACCATTTTTTCACAATTGTCTTTTCCAACCTCAGGATCTTATAATCTTTCTGTTCTCTACTGTGATGATCCATGAGCCTTGGGTGGAGGGCATGTGATATAGATATCCTATTTAAGGGGGGGGGAGGGCTGAAGAGATGATTCATCAGTTAAGAGCACTGACTATTCTTCCAGAGGTCCTGAGTTTAATTCCCAGCAATCACATGGTGACTCACAACCATCTGTAATGGGATCTGATGCCCTCTTCTGGTGTGTCTGAAGACATTGACAGTGTACTCACATATATAAAATAAATAAATCTTTTTTTTTTTTAAGGCTGAGCACTCCCATAGTCTCTTTTTCTCTGCACTTTGACCAGTGTACTGTGAGTCTCTGGATTAATCATCACTGTAACATAAAGAAGCTTGTCTGGTGAATGCTGAGAGCGACACTGGCCTGTATGTATAAAGGTAAGTGTTCAGAGAGCAGTTTGAGACAGTGTCCCTTAGTGAAGTAGGATCTCTTCTAGAAAAGTAGGGTCTTCTACCACTGCTATAGGCTTTGTTCTTACTCTTCTCTAGAATCAATACCAGGACTTTCAGCTCAAAATATTAATTTATATTTCATTTTGGAAAAAAATATTTGGTTAAACATATGAATCATCATCTAAAGGATCATCAGATTATATAAAACTTACGTACACATCAGTATTTTGCTTATGCCCACAGTACACTTATAACAAAGCTGCTAATGGGTCTAGAGAATAGAATTTTGGGTGAGGGGGCTAGTGTAGCTAAGCAGAGAGTGTGTAGCACACATGAAGCTAGTTTGATCCTCAGAATTTTGAGCCAGAAATGAATCCATCATAGTCACAGTAGTGTATTACATTTTGTTTGGGTCTGATATTTAGTAAACTTTGTACTAATGCAACAGAAGCAGCCATTCAAGAATGATTCTATCAGTCACAATTTCCAAATGGCTGTGCATTTTCATCTTTTTTGTTATTATTGGCTCTTATCTTTATTGAACTGTAATGAGAAAATGTAGTTTGGGTTATGGTGGTTCACTCCACTTTGTCTTTATGGACCATCTTTTGTAACTGTGCCAGATAGGACTGATGGCTAATCTTCAGTTCCTAGGTGAAGGAATCCACATGTCTCTATCAAGTTTCTTTTATGTACTTACTTGGATTTTGCTTTTGCTTCACTAAAATGCTAAAAAAAAAAAATCTATATTTTACTAGTCAGAGGACGTCTAGTGGAACAGAAAACACACACATACACATACGCACACACGTACACACATACATACCCTCCACACCTGGATTTCTTAGATTTGTTTGTAAAGTTAGAGACAAGCTAGTGCAGCAATGGCTGCTTACATGTTTGTTTCTTCAGAGACCCACACAGTCCTTACTCAATTCAGGAAGCTAGGAGCCTCAGATGTCTCACCAGTGTGAGGCTTCAGGCTTGACAGCTTCCCAAGAGTTGTTGGTGTGAATTCACATTGAAAGTCTGAAGACACCAGAGTCTCAGGCACTAAAGTGATGGCTAAAGTGGTAGATTAGATTGCCCAGGAAAAATGGAGCTTGCTTTCTCTTTTTTACACTTTTATTCTGGCAGGTCCCTGTAGAGGAGTTTTAATCCAGCAACATGGTTGTTGTGGCAATGGATTATATTAGAAGAACTTTTATGTTTGTGTAATCTGGTTGGAATACAGATGTGCCCTAACTACATACCTTTAATTCCTCTGGCTGGAATACAGACACACACTTTTAATCCCAAACAATGTAGGTAAGGATAGTTTGTAGGAGGAAGCAACCATGTTTGAAAGTGACATCTAATTTAAGGGCAAACAAAGTGATAAATCAGAGAAAGATTTGATAGAATGAGTCAGAGAGAGGATATACCCAATTTACAGGAGGGCAGACAGGAAAGAGAGGCTATTTAAAAGCAGTGCAGAGTAAGTGCAAGTCAGTTGAGTCAGTTGAAGCAGCTCCAGTGGTTTGGTGCAGTGGAGTTCAGTTGAAAGACTTTATCAGGACAATTTTACAGAGACCATTTGCAGGTGAAGACAGAATGAGTCAGAGAATAAGAAAGAGCCAAAAGATTAGAACAGAGTTCCAGAGAACAGTTTGAGTCCAAGCAGAGCAATTCAGTGAGAAGCCAAGAGAAGCCAGTTTGAATCAGTCAACTTGGAGAGGCGCTTGAGCCAGAACAGCTGAGTTGAACCAGCCAGCCAGAGTTTAGAAAGATCTAGAAAGATCTTATTCAGCAGTAGTTAAGTCTCTGAGGTGACAATTAAATCTGGTGAATAAAAGTTATGTTTACAAGTCCCAGCCTATAGGAAGTTGCCATCTACATTCATGCTGTGTTTCCTTTTCAGCTGTTTTACATGCTAGTTGTCTCTGAAAACACTTTCTAGTTCTTGACTATCTCCCATTTCAGTCAGTTGACAATGAAGACTAACCATTACATCCACTAGGAGGGTGGATTTGATGATTTAATGTAGCCTTTCTCAGGCTAAACTATTAAGTGCACTGAACATTGGAATTGTCACACTTGATCTAGAGCCACTTTACAAGGCTCCTAAGAGCACACATCTCTTCTGATATCTCTGTTCAGAGAAGTTTTCTGGCAGCTTGAAAATAGTAGTATTTGCATTATGGAAATTAGCAAATGTCACAGTCAAGGTTGGGTTCCACCCCTTAACCTTCCAACTTACCAACCTACCACTGTTTATAATAATTTTTTTTTCTCTGACAATACTTTGGCAGAAATTCTTCTGGTTATTTCCCTGAGTTTCTTCAGGAAATATTTGATTTGCTTCTTCCAGATATCTGGCTGAACTAATGTGATTTGAATAAGAATGACCCCCATAGACTCAGGTGCTTAATTCATAGGGAAGTGTGGGTGTGACTTTGTTGGAATAAGTGTAGCTCTGTTGGAGGAAGAGTATCACCGTGGGGGCAGGTTTTGAGGTCTCCTGTTGCTCAAGCTATGCCCAGTGTGATACTCAGCAGTCTCCTTCTATTGCCTTCAGATCAAGATGTAGAATTCTCAGCTCTTTCTATAGCACCATGCCTGCGTGGATGTGTCCATACTTCCCATCATGACGATAATGAACTAAACCTCTGAAACTGCAAGCCTATCCCAATTAAATGTTTTCCTTTATAAGAGTTGCCTTGGTCATGATATCTTTTTACAGCAATAAGACCCTAACTAAGACATCTATCAAACAGGATTATAGTTTAATTTGAAATATCAGCTATTTATCAACTAACAGAACAGATGAAAAGTACTTGGCTTTAGCCAGGCTGTAGAATGAGGAGAACCTCTATACCTTGCTGACTGAGAATACATTGTTATGACCAATAACTTACAATGTTATCTGCATTTCCCATGACTCTTCAGTCCCTTTCATAAGTGGAAGGGATGCACATGAATACACTCATCAAAGCCTGATCCACACCTGCATATAACCCAAATCACCCTTACAATGGTCAAAAAATATTATGTTTACTCAGTGGACAACTACATACCAAGGAGAACAGATGTGAGTAACTTGAATGAATGGGGTAGACAAAATATAGAGGAAGAGCCTGGTTCAAGAGAGTTAATATACTTTCATTGCTATCACTTTTCAATAGAATCTGTGTCTTCTAAACACAACAGGACTATTGTGCTAATGTACTGATAACAGATGTGGTTGCCTGCATAAGAGATGCTACTATATTAAACCAGTTAATACCAACCATAGATTGTAGAGGAGTTCCTTATGTCCCACACATAACTTAGGAGCTTTTGTAAGGTATGGGCTCTAAAGAGAGGGGAGAGTCAGTTATGTTTACTTGTGTAGTCCATGGTAGGTTGTCCATGCTCCAATACACCCCCATATACACATAGACCCATATGCATGTTGATAGTACTAATTAATTTGTAGTGGGTTATAAAAAAAGGAGGAAGAAAAAGGAAAGAGGAAGAGGAGAGGAAGAAGGGATGATGTTCAGGTGATGGTGGTGGTACCTGAAGATCTGGAGGGCATGGAAGGGATAGATATGATCTGCCAAAGGATAGTCAATAAAAATGTCAATGCCACAAACTTTTTTCTGATAGTTGTATAATGGCAACCCCTTGAGGAGTACAGTGGTTTGGAGTTACCCCTGAAGGGCTCCCAGCTTGTTCTGTTTTTGTTTTGTTGAGTATGTGAAAATCATCAGCCAGTTCACTAGTGTTTCTTGTTGTTTCATCCCTTGTGTGTGTTGTTTAATCAAAAATGAAATTGATTTGTGATCTTCAGGGATGCAAAATCAATGGCTCCACATTCACATACATTCTTGATTTTTCTGGCCCTGAGCTTTCCTTCTTTGCCATGGATAACTAAAGAGGAGATTAAATTTGTCTATATACCATCTTTCCATCCGTTCCTTATTTTATTCTGCTGTTGGTGTTACAATAGCCTTCCTGGATATGGTTGTTTTTGAGTACCTTAGACCCTCTTTGGACCTAAGGCCAAAGTTCAAGATCTCGTGCAACAGTGGACAAGCCAGTTCAATCATTGTTTTTCTTGCCTTCATACCACCCAGGGCTCTTATTTTTACATTTGTTTTTATCCTAAAAGATTTTCTTTGTTTTCTCTTCCAAGCTCAAGTGCTCATCCAAAAGAGGGATGCTAGGATTTAATCTAACACTGGAGTGTTCCATAATGGCATGCATCAGACCTTTTGCTGTAACTCTGACACACAGAAATGCCTCTCCCCTGTGTCTGTAGGGCAAAGGGAGAAAAATTAGTCATAACTACTCACTTTGGGTTATTACTACCTATTCAGTTAGATAGTTAGTAGATCAGTTAGGCTTTGATGATGGACATTGTTAATGCAGGGAGGTGGAAGATAAGGCTCCACAAGACAGGATAAAGTGAAATCCCTTTGCCTTTGTCCAATGGTGAGCTATGTTCTCTTGGTAAAAAATGAGAACCATGCTAGACTGGCTGTTTTCTACTTTCGGCTTCAGTTTAAAAAGTAGTGGTGATCGTTTAAAAATGAGCATGGGATCCCCTTAAACACCACATTCTTTGTATGTTATTACATTTAATTTAAATTGTTTAATAGTTGTTTCTGTCTCACTGATGTGAAATGACATCATCTGTTATGACGATTTAGCATAATACTTTAAACCGTTACTTTGCAAGGTCATTACAAAGGTTCTGTTTTCGTCTTCCAGAAACAGTAGTGATATATTTTGAGTGGGAACTCAACCATTATCGCTGTAGCCCAGGCTGTGGTAGTAGTATACCTTGTGTGTATTCCCATATTTATGCTCCTCATTTGCAAATTTTATACACCTTTCCTGTGTGTGTAGCTACTTTCCAAATTTGACACGTGAATTACAATAAACAAAGACTATAGTAGCACAATCCTAAAGCAATGGTGTTTCTCAGGCATTGAACTAAAACTAACCTTCAGTTTACTGCATTTTACTACTAAAGGTGCAAACTGCGCACACTGGAAGACCAACATAAAAAGAACTAATAAACCCAATTTCCAAGCAACTCTGTCTTTCCTTCTCACACAAAGTAAACATTCCACTCATGGTTCGGGGGTCCGAATCCTATTATGGGGGTGCTATTTCTATGAGAGCGCAAACTGGGAAATTTGCTGCTTCCATCCTACTTGAACTCAGAATGTTGGCTGCTTTATGAAGCCTATATAATGCAAGGATAGCTTTGTTTTACTTCCTTTGCTGCCACTGCTTACCTCGTGAGCGCAGACAGGCTAACTCACAGCTCTATAATCCAGTTCATTTCGAAGTTCATTTGAAGTCGCGCTTGCCAGCCATATTATTTTAAGTGCTTTATAGCACTCATCTAATTCTTATTTTTATGGTAGCATTAAAAGAAAAATCACATGTACTAAGAATCCAAGCATTGAGGTGTGAGAGGACGAAGAGACTGGAAACTTGGGTTCTAGCTGTCACTTACTAACTGGAGCCCTGTGAAATCACAGGTTAAAAATGGTGGACTAGTGTTACTTATATTCAGCTTTCTATAACACCGTCTATGCAAGGCTGGGTACTTTTCTTAACTTCATTCACTTTGGTAGGTCAGCTATAAAATATGAATGTGAGCCTACTCAAAGGTTGACAGACAAGCTCAGTATGGTGACATACACTAGTGCGTTGCAAGCCACACAGCATCATAATATATGTTGTAATCATGCCCTTGGCGGAGGGCTGCAGATTCTAATTTGGGTTTTTCATGTAATCACTATGGTATTGGTTTTATCTATAAATTAGGTTATATGAATTAGGAGAGACCAAAAGTGCTAGCCTACTGGAAAAGCAGAGTTTAGGATTATGGAGTACAAACACAACACCTAGGAAATATAAGTTACCTCTTAGGGAAAAACACTGGTGTAAGGTTTTACAATACATTTATACCAAGCTGGCCATTTAGACAACTGACTCTCAGCATTATCATCACATCCTTCGCTTCCTGTTCTCTGTAGACAAAAGGATAGAATGTCCTCCTATGGAGCTGGTGTGTATTTTCAACTTGTACTGGAGTGTCCAAGGTTCATGAATCTTATAGACAGAATTGGTACAGGGGCCCACTTTCAGTTGGATTCTGGGAAGCTGTCTGTCCATCACATGTCAGTAGTTCATAATGAAACTGTTTTAGGCATGGTGTCAGGGATCCTGGTGAGTGAGGAGTAAAAAAGTCTTAAGATTGTTGGAAGAAACTCGGGCAATCATGTAAGTTTATTAAATGCAGGTAAGTTAGTAGCTGAAACTCTTTCTCTTTCTCTCTCTCTTTCTCTTACACACACACACACACACACACACACACACACACTCACACACACACACATGCTGTAGCCAACATTCTGTTTGGCAAAAATGTTGTCCCCCATATGTTTTCCATACATGAACAAGACTGAAACAGTACCTCTGTGTTCAGTTGAATGATATATGTCGGCAAACATCTGCCTGTGAGATGGGTTAGGGCTAAGGCCCATGAACACAGAAGCAAGCCGGTGGGCTTGTTTAAAAATCTTGGCCTGGCAGCCTTCACCACAGAAGTAGAAAAAGACCAGGGAGCATGGGGGGGGGGGCGGTGGCAGCCAACCATGAAGGAGGGTGCTGCCTGTATGATGAAAGCCAGCTGGTACACACAGCGAGGAACCAGTTAGGGCTGCCCACACTCAGAAGGTTTGAAATTGTGATGTCACAGCTGGCATGGGCTTTGCGAGTCCCCAGTTCCAATTTTGTGCTTTTTATGAGTAATGGCTCTGTAGTTAGTGCCCATCACTAGGAAATCAAAACAAACCATTTTTCTGTCCGTGACACTTCTCAGGATTGCAGAAAGCAAGATTTCATATGTCCTGTGCCAAATTCATTGCTTGCTATTGTGTCTGATGCAGGTTCTGTGAGAATAGGGAAAGGCTGATGGAGTACGTGGCTGGATGTCTCGAACATGTCATTTCCACATTTCCCTTTGCTCGACAGAAAATACTATACAGCATCAGAACACAAAATCCATCTGGGGTTGACAAGATAGTTGGGTGTTTCAGCTTGTTCATCTGTGAGTTTATCTGTTACTACTTGAGTACACAGATCAATTAGCCACTTTGATATTTGTCAATAGTCTCTTGCACTGGTGATAACCTGCAAACAGTGGATTTGTATTAAAAGGAGGTGAACAGAAGAGTCACGATGTGAGTGAAATGGGTCCTATCTTTTTAAGAAATGTATTCTTCTCTCATATACTGCATCCCAACTGCAGTTTCCCTCTCCTCCTTTCCTGAAGGAAAGTCCCTCCCTCCATCTCCCCTCTCCCCTAGATCCACTCTTTTCCCTTTAGAAAAGGGCAGGCCTCCCAGGGATATAAACTAAACGTGGTATATCAAGTTGCAACAAGACCAGGGACCCCTGCTCCTCACAGTAAGGCTGGATGAGGCAACCCAGTAGGGGAACAAAGGTCTCAAAAGCAGGCAAGAGTTAGAAACAGACCCTGCGCTCACTGTTAGGAGTCTCACAAGAAGACCCAGGTACACAATCATAGCATGCATGCAGAGGGCCTAGGTCAGAGGCATACAGGCTCCTTGTTTCTTGGTTCAGTCTCTGAAAACCCTGTGAGCCCAGGTTAGTTGATTCTGTGGGTTTTCTTGTGGTATCCTTGACCACCTCTAGTTCCTACAATCCTTCCTCTCCTTCTGCAGGATTCCTTGAGCTTCTCCTAATGTTTGACTGTCTGTGTGTCTCTGAATCTGCTCCCACCAGTTGCTATATGAAGCCTCTCTGATGATGATTATGCTAAACCCTGGTCTAAGAGAATAGCAGTGTAGCATTAGGAATCATTTCATTGATTTCTCCTTCCTCTTCCTCTTCCTCTTCCTCTTCTTCTCCTCTCCTCTCCTCCTCCTCCTCCTCCTCCTCTTCTTCTTCCTCCTCCTCCTCCTCCTCCTCCTCCTCCTCCTCCTCCTCCTCCTTCTTCTTCTTCTCTCCCCCCTATCCCCCCTCTGTTTTGTCAGTCATGTTTGGTTCTACCCAGCCTCTGGTTTCTGGCCCCCCAGGCAGTGTCAGAGGTGGTCTCCCTCTTGTGGCATGGGTCTCAAGCTAGGCCCATCATTGCTTGGCCATTCCTACAATTTCTTTGCTACCTTCACTCCAGCACATCTTGCAGGCAGGACTGATTGTAGGTTGAAGGTTTTGTGCCTGGGTGGGGTTTTATCTGTTTTTATCCTTTAGATTACTGTTGCCTGGAAGAGAAGACCAGCATTTTGGAGTTTAAAAGGGCTGGATTTAAATTCTAGCACTGCCATTTCACCACAAAAATTGAAAGCAATTAGGTTAACTTTCCCTGCGTGTTTACTGTGTGTATCATACCATTCTCTAGTATCAGTAGCAATGGTCCATTTTCTAATGTCAGATCGAGAGTTCTATTAGATATACAGTTAGAAATGTATTCCTTTTCTTTCACTGTTCCAGTTTCTAATGTCTGAGCTCCTTAGACTCCCCTGATATCTCAGCTCACATCTCTGCTTTGCTGACATGTACCTCATCATTCTACCAAATGCAGCACGCTAAATATTGACCTGACAAGCCATTCCCAAACTCCACAGTACACATTCTCAGCTGCTACCAACCTCATATCTAGAAGTACCTTATTCTTCTTATTTGCCATCATTGTCCCAGCTAGGATATCTTCCTTCACCACGCTACACATATTCCTTTCATCACGAAGCCCTCAATACCTCTTCACACTGTTACCGCTCCTGTCATTCCAGCTGTTAACAGACCTGGCTCCTTGGACAACTTGTCTTTCCTGAAATTCTTGGTATTGAATATCAGCTAAGCTCTTCATTCTGCATGGATGTGATGCTATGCTAAATTTTCTTACTTCCTGTTGTGATTAGAAGATCAATATCCCCTACAGGTTAAGTGTATGAGCTTTTGGTGCCCATATGGCTGTTTGGGGAAGGCTGTAGTGCCTTTGAGACATGGGCCTTAGATAAAGAGTACAGGCCTTGAGCAATGGGCCTTAAAGGTATAGCTCAACTCCACTCCCTTCTCCAATTCTCTTTGCTTTTTGTTTGGCTTTGGAGATATAGCCAGAAGCAAATGGCCACTGCCACAGTTGGCCACACCTTCCCTGCAACGATGGTCCATGCCATCTCCAGCTATGCATCAAAACACGCCTCCCTTTCCTTAATTTACTTTTGTTGGGTATTTGTCAGAAGGAGGAAAAGAAGAATTAATATCTTTCCCAACCCACTTGTTTTATACATCTTCTCTCTTCCACAAACTCCTCTACCCCTCTCCAGCTTTTACACATATCTAATGGCTCTATTTCCCACTTGCTTCTGTTATAGTTTGTGACATAAACACCCACCCACAAAATGAAACCTGGTATCCATTGTGATGCTATTATAAAGTGAAGTCTTTCGAGCACAATTAGATCCTAGGAGCAGCGCCTCAGGAACAGATAGATTCAGGTATTTATAAAGAAACCCAGGGAGCCTCTTTGTCCATTTGAGCATGTGACTATACAGGGGCAGGCACTATCTATGGAGCAGTGTTAATTCTTCTGATTACTGTGACAAAATACTTGGGAAAGCAATTTAATAGAAGAAAAATTTATTTAACTCAGGTTTAGAGTACGGCTCCTAGTCTGATGAGGAAATCATGGTAGCTGGAGTGGTTCTTGGTTGGGGCAGCAAGAATGTGAGGTGGCTGGTTAACTAGACAGACAGGAGACAGAGGGCTGGAAGCAAGCCTGGGCTGTAATAAACCCTAGTGTTTCCTCCTGTGATCCACTCCCACTACCCAGGTCCCACCTTCTAAAGGTTCCATATCCTTTCAAAAGAGAATCACCAGCAGGAGACCAGGTGCCCAAGCACATGAGCCCGTGGGGGGCATTTTGTGCTCAAAGCTCTCACAAGATAATGCGTTGGTGGCTCTGCCCTCGACGACTTCTCAGACTCTAGGACAGTGAGACATAAGTCCCCAGTGTCTAAGCTACTCTTTATGGTGCTGTGTTAGGATGACCAGAATGGACTAAGATGCCACTGGAAAAATAGGAGCAGTGGCCAGACTTCTCTAGCTTTTGCTCTCCAATGCTCTACCACAGCATCAGTGGACCTTTCTATTCCACTGTCTAAAACCCAGCACAGTTGCTTCAGATAGTTCAACCTAAAAATGGTTGTTTCTGTGGTCGGCAGAGAGACCCTTCTTAAGATGCCACGCTGAACCTTCCAACAGGTTACATGGCAAAGAGGTTCACAGGTGCAATTAAAGTTGCTGACACTAAAACAGACAGTGTCTTGGGATTGGGAAGGTGGGTTTAATCTCATCATGTTAATCCTCAAATTAGAGAACTCTTTCTCTATTGGGAGGCAGAGATTTATACAGGTGCAAGCAAGGTTTAGTGAAATGAGGTGTTACTGCTGCTTGACAGGCAGGGAAACCTGTTGAGGAGCTGAGGATGCTTCAGCAAGGATGTGGGAAACCTGAGAACTGGCATCCCACCAACAGCAGAGTGAGATTAGAAGTGGATTGCTCCCTTGAGAGTCCAGAGGGAGCAATACCTTGACTTTGGCATTCTGACACCTTAAGCAGGAACCAGCCAAACCTCTTGAAATGTCATAGATTTTCAGAAAACTTGAGATCACCAAACTTGGGTTGTTTTGGGACTGTATGTTTGTGGTGATTGCATCAGGAAATTGTGGAGAACTGTTACATATAGTATTGCCCAGCAATCACTATCTCTCTCTGGATCATGAATTGTCCTTCTCTGTTCCTTCTCTGTATATGACAAAAGTACCATTTCTTAGCTGTTGGTCAGCTTTCCACTTCCCTAACAAAATACTTGAGATAAATTAACTTATAAAGTAAAAAGGCTTAAAAACCTACAGCATTGTGAGAGATTCTAGTTATGAGCAGATGCTCTTCATAGTTTGGAACTTTGATAACACAGTTGATCATGGTGGAGGCATACATTAAAGGTACCTAAGTGTGTGGGGGTATGGAGGGGATGATTTTATTGTCCAAAACTAAGAAAGAATGACAGAGACTATGTTATATAGTCTTGGCGGTGGTATGCCCCCTGTGTCTATAGACCTCTTGTTGGGTGCCACCTCTATAGAGCTCCACCCCCAAGAGAAGCTGAGAACCAATGTGGTTTGATTGGACTTTCAGGATCCAAAGTATAGCACAAACTAATAAATCTACGTAGACTTAGCTCTTCTTCTGATATTATCTTTCCTCTTGACTTCCTTGGCTACTGAAACTCCTTGAAAGCATGGAGAGCCCTGAAAAGAGGCTCAACTTCTTTTCAGTTCCCTCCCCAGTCTGACCTTTGCTTTGCACAAGAACACAGGAATGAAGCCTCGTGACTTCCATGCAGCTAGGTACCAGCATGCAATGTTTAGCCCTCATCTTGCTTGACCCACATCCAGCATTTGACATAATTGATTCTCCTTTCTTCTTCTGCCATCTGACATGAAATATTGAACTTGCTTAGTTGAAAAGCTTGAGTTACCTCAATGAATTAATCAGTTTAACCAATTTTTCTTAGTATCATGCTTATGAAATCCTATTAGCCGACTGAGTTCTTGACTTCAAAGATTACATGGTGAAGGTAATAACTAAGTTACTAACATGAAAATTCTTATCAGAAAATATTGCCATTTTAGGTGAGTTTTTTTTTCTTCATTTCTCCAGAAAACAGCTCCTTGCATTTTCCTCCTCTACTAAGCAAAGCCAGAAGAATCTTGATTTTCAGATTTATCCCATGCAGTTACTTTTGGCCTGAGTCTATGCATTGGATCGTCAAAAGAAAAAGTTCATTGTCTTCTGGTGTGATTCAGCAAATGATCACCCAAAGCATGTGGTTTTATATTCTGATTACTTCAAACTGAAAACATACAGAAAACCGAGGTGTAGGGATGAGAATTCTCAGTTTTTTTTTACTCCGAGGCCAGATGCTTCAGGAATTATTCAATCCCTAGATGTCTTGTCCATGGATGAAGGTTGCCTTATATCACAGGAATGGGCACTGAAAAGCCCATTGCACCTAGAAACTGCTTGGACCAGTGGTTCTTAACCTTCTTAATACTATGACCCTTTCATACAGTTCCTCCTGTTGTAATGACCTCCAACTATACAATTATTATTGTTGGTAGTTTATAGCTATAATTTTGTTACTGTTATGAATCATACTGTAAACACCTGTGCTTTCCAACGGTCTTGGGCAAGACCCATGAAAGGGTCATTCTTCTTCCAAAGGCGCTGTGACCCACAACTACCCACAACTACTGACTTAGACTCTGACACAAATTAGCATCTCTTCTTTGGTCCAATACACCTCTCCTAAACATCACTCACTTCTCAGAATTGTACACATTAGATCAGTTCTTTGTTTCCTAGGAAGAGCACACAAGCTTCTAACTCTCTTTGAATTTTTAGGCACTTGTACTTCCATGATACTTCATGCCTACTTCATGCATGTTATAACTTTACCTCTTTTGTTTATATGTATTTTGTAGGTCTACTTTAGTAGAGTCCATTATAGAACCTTCAAGAAGTATGCAGTGCATTCATTCCCTTTCTCTTTACACGTAGCTGTGGGAAGAGCTGATAGCCCAAACTTGCTTTATATCACAGCTTAGTTGGGTATTAAGTATTAGATCTTGGGTTGTGCAGGTTGAAAAAAATCTTAATTTCTCTTTCGGGAACACAAATTGAATAAGAAGAGTTGTCTCATGAAACTGTAAGAATAAACAAAAGATGCAGGAGATGCCCTTAGCAGTGTGGCTGAGCCATGGCCAGTAGCTATCCAGACTATTTTAAAATATTATTCCATTTGTGCATGTCAGAAATGAGCTCTAGAAGAACAATTCCCACAGAATTTCTAACATAAATGATCACCAAAATGTAACTTACTAAACTATGTAAATACCAGACGTTGAATGTATGCAAATAGAGATTAAATTTAAATATTTAGACATTGTATTTTTACAAAGATAAACACTCATAGTGTTACCATAATTGTTTTTGCACTTACATTTCTTTTATTCAAAGTGGTCATCTATTTAGCTTATATGCAAATTTCAGGGAGCTTAAGAAATCAGGAGAAAGAAACATTTGCATAGCAACACATATCCTTTAAAGAGGAAACATTTGCTTCTTAAAATCAAATGTACAAAAAGGATCAGGAAATGTTTTTTAAATGCATTAAATTTTTTTAAGTGTATAGTTTATTGTTATTTACAGGACACAGTGGTTTTTCTAATTTTTAATGTTTTTTTTTATATGTCTGATAAGAGATCTTTGCTGTTAATTTTTTGGAGTACACGTTTGAATAAATGTTGTTAAAACTGGCCACTGAAGAGAAATGTAGATATTTTTACATGTAAATTATTTACTAAAATTATAGATCCTAGCAAATTGAATTTTCAATCTTTAAATGTGAAAATGGGGCAAGAACAGGCTTAATGAAGGAAAATACACTAGAAAAGTATCATCACTGAACTTCAGATAATATATGAGGTGGTGTATATTTGATTGTCTAATTCTAAGTATAAACTACATTAAATTATCTTAATCATTTATCTTCCTTGAACTTTGCAGGCATTTTTTTTTACATTGAATTATTTACATATATTCTCTAATGCAGAAATAAATCAGTGGCTGGCCTTGGGAAGCTAATTTTGTTGTGAAGTTGAAGATTCGTATAAATAATAATTTGTAAGCCTATCAGCTCAACAATCACTCTATAATTTATTAAGGAACAGTTTTAATTTAAAGGAAGTCAGGAAAGTCATGATTATATATAGTAGAGTTTCCTGAAAATCACCAAGAATCTATAATGAAAGTAGTTCTTAGTTATATTATTAAAATATTATGTTCTTGAGGTATGAATTGAGTGTTTATCTGTTCCCCACTTTTGCTCACGTTTTCTTTCCTACCTTCCTGCTAATTCAAAGCAAACAATCAAGTAGGTTTACCTGTGTACTAAACACTAAACACGCTTAGGGGGAAGAAAACCAACATTGGCATCTTTTGTGTGAGTTTTTTTTTTTTTTTTTTTTTGGTTTTTTTGAGACAGGGTTTCTCTGTATAGCCCTGGCTGTCCTGGAACTCACTCTGTAGACCAGGCTGGCTTCGAACTCAGAAAATCTGCCTGCCTCTGCCTCCCAAGTGCTGGGATTAAAGGCGTGTGCCACCATCGTCCAGCTTTTCTTTTCTTTTTTTTTTCCTATTTGTTACAAAGACTGAGAAGACTTCAACTATAAACACAGATCTTACTCAGGAGAAAAGCGGTCAGAACAGTCATTCAGACGGAGTCGATGGGATGAGTACTCTATTTGCCTTCAATGAAGCCAGTCAGCGGTGTGCTCGGAAGACATGAGTGTGGATAAAATGTGCACGCGCGCGATACAGAAAGATGAGGCTGAGATGCACAACTTAAGAGTTCTCGGTTTGAGCTGGGCAGTAATGCCGCATGCCTTGAATTCCAGCACTTGGGAGGCAGAGGAAGGCGGATTTCTGAGCTTGAGGCAAGCCTGGTTTACAGAGTGAATTCCAGGACAACCATGGCTACACAGAGAAACCCTGTCTCAAAAAAATGGGGAAAAAAAAAAGTGTTCTCGATTTGACTATGGTAGTTCCAAACTCTGTGATGTTAGCCAAGCCACCTACCCTGTCTGGGCTCCATTTTTATCACGTGTTAAGTATGGCTGTAGAGATCTGTGACAGCTAAGGATGCGTCTAGCTGCATGGATTTCAGTTTAAGCAGTTTTCCCTTTCGACTTGCGAAACTTCATGTACCCGTCGAACTACCTGCTCTCTAGGAGTCAAGTTCCAGGAGAACCACTAATGCAGAGTGCAAGAGCCTCTGTGAGTTCTACCTCAGCTGCCATTCTTCGAGCCTCTTATCTTCGCATGTTAATGAGCAGGCACAAGGCTAAAGAAGAAGTTCAGGGAAGCATAAAATGAGAAAGTAGTAGAACAGGAGTATTGTTAATTCATAAAATGAATAACTTGCTGTTAGGCCACTGGAAACGGCTATGCTCTGCGGCTAATTGCGTTCTAATTGGCTGTAGGTACAAGTACTTTATTTTCAAAAAAAAAAAAAACTTTTCCCAAGAAGATTTGTAAGGACTAGTCTTCAGAATAGAGAATGGTATTACCACGCACTTATATAATTTTGCGCTAACATAGGAGTGTACAAAGATTATGTGGGGTTTGTTTTCTTTTTCTTTCTTATTTGCATTGTGTATAGTCATCTGAGTCAGATTAAATCTTGGGAGGAGACATTAAAACATCTCTGAGGCTTAGTAAAATACATTTGGATATAGTTGCACATAAATAACCAAAAAGGTTAGCAAGAGTTCGGATGCAGGAAAACGTTCAAGTAAAAGATTTGGGAGTACTCTTACTAATCTAAAACTATGTCTTATACTGACTGGACGAGTGGGAAAGCATATAAGTGTGGCCAGGAAAGCCAGCCTAATATAGCTATCTCCTGAGAGGCTCTGACAGTACCCGACTAATACAGAAGTAGAGGCTCACAGCCATCCATTGGACTGAGTACAGGGTCCCCAATGAAGGAGTTAGAGAAAGGACCGAAGGAGCTGAAGGGTTTGCAGCCTCTTAGGACAAACAACAATATGAACTAAATAGTACCCTCAGAGCTCCCAGGGACTCAACCACCAACCAAGGACTATACATGGTGGGACTGATTGCTCTGGCAGCATGTGTATAGAAAACTACAAAGTTGATCATCACTGGGAGGAGAGGCCCTTGGCCCTGTGAAGGTTCTGTGCCCCAGTGTAGGGGAATGCCAGGGCCAATAAGTGGGAGAGGGTGGGGTGGCAAGCATGGGGAGTGGGGAGGCAACAGGGATTTGTTCTTGTTGTTTTTGTTTGTTTGTTTGTTTGTTTTTAGGAGGGGAAACTGGGAAAGGAGAAATCATATGACATGTAAATAAAGAAAATATCTAATAATAAAAAAAAAGGATGCTTATCCCACCAAGGCTAAGAACAGCAGAAATCTATGCAAGAAAGCATAAATATTTAGAAGGCAATTTGATCATATGTATACTTATAAAAACAACAGTAGCAGATTTAAAGTATGTCCTATGACCTTCCCAGCCATGAGCCTCTGACACCACATTTTACAGTATCAGATAGGAATCCCCTTTTGTGGACTAATCCTCAAATCCAGTGCCAAAGCCGCTGGTTACCCTGATAATCACCACACCCTGATAATTGCACCCGGCAGGATGGTTACATTGTAGCCTGTGGCTTCCAGCACTGGGAAGACCACTAATACCTTCACACCTCCCAGCAGCTTGCACAATACTTTTCAGAAATTTGAAAACTAGTAAGGAGAGAGGAAATCTTATCATCTAGCTCTGCTGAACAACCAAACACACTGGTAACATCACATATTGTAACATCCCCAGAGATCTCTGGTGCCAAGGGCCAGTCTCAGCATGGAGAGGAGTTCTGAGGAGAGGGGTGTTTGGAAGTGGCAAAAACAAATGACTCAAAGCCAAATCATGGGCCCAACTCAGTGGCCATGTTCTGTTCAAGATGGCTCCCTAGCCAGCTCTCTGTAGGTGGCTCTTGACTCAGTAGTCTGTTCTGAGACAGCTTTTCAGATCGTTCTCTGTGTTCTGCTCTGCTCTAGAAAGTTTTTTCTTGCTATTGTAAAAGCTCTCTGGTTGAGACCGCTAGTTTTCTGCTCTCTCTGATTGAAACAGCTCGCTCTCATAGTAAAAGTTCTAAAAGCTCTCTGTATAGCTCATGGGTTTTCTGACCATAGTCAGAAAAATTACCAGAAAATTTTTTTTGGATCTTCCAACCAAGTCAGAAGGCCTGTTAGAAAAATTCTGAAAGTAATTATTGGGTTTTCTGATCAAAATAAGGAAGTCAGGGGGAAAAAAAATCTTAAAGAGCTGTGTTAGCTCCCTAAGTAATTCTTGGGATTGCTGACATCCTGTTAGAAAAAGTTCTAAAAGAGCTGTGTTTGCTCTCCGTGGATTTTCTGACCCAAATCAGAAATCCTGTTATAAAAAAAATTCTTGAAGAGCTGTTTTCACTCTCCAGAGATCTCCGGGTTGCTCAGATCTCAACAGAGAAAAGATTCTAAAGAATGTGTTACTGTTTCCTGCTAGCTTATCTCATGTAGAACAAAAGTCCTATTTTTTATTTGCATATCAAATTCAGTCATTTATTCCAGGTTCTTTTTGGTTGTCCTATGCTTTAGCATCCCATGACCCAGCCCTTTGATTCTTAGGAGATAGCAATCACTTCTTTTTTCTTTTCTTTCTTTTTTTTTTTTTTGTTTTAACATTGCAAAAGATTTCAGAGATCAGCCTGTCTCTGTTAAGCACAGACAATAAACTAGGTGGGTGGGACCCTGCCCTGAAATTACCATTCTGACCATGCCGAACCTAAATTTGCTCTGTCCCAGGCTGACCTTGAATGTGAGAGTTTGCCTACACTTGTATCATTCTGTCTTTGTATCTTTCTGAAAAGCTGGCTTGCGGTGCAGCTGCCTCTGTCCCTTTAGATCTGCGAAGCTCCTTATACAATTCATATTGCATCCTGATATTTTTGCATAGTTGAGAAGTTACATATTTCCACAGCCTTAAGGGCTGTCCTGAAGGTTCCCAGCTTTTGCCACTTTGAGAAGACATTAGCCACACTTTTGCCTCCCTGGCTCATGCTGTCTCTAAGTATCATGGAGTCATTAATGTTAACAGGGAGGACATCATCTGGAGGAACATGTGCATTATTATACAAATTAGTCTTACGCCCATAGCAGCTACACATGGAGGCCTATGCCCTGTTAGCCCTGTCCTGGGGATGGGAGCAATGTCTTTCCACCTTCTACTAAATCCATGCTTAACTCAGCATTCTGGGGTCTCATAGGGAGGTAACCTATGCCAGACATTGAAATTTCATAACACTGAAATGTAATAACTCATGTCTTCTGGGAGCAGTACTGTTCAACCACACAGGCTATGTTATTTATACACTCTTCTATACCTCAATTTCTCCCCCTGTACCAGGGATAATAGATATATTATGTTTGTAAATTAAAAACAAATCCCTAAACCTATAACTAGACTAGTTCCTGGGCTGTAGTATACACTCAAGAAACGTTCTTTACACTCCATAACTTGTGCTCTTATATTGCTTATTCTGGGAGCCTGGGTGTACCCAATTTACAGATGAGAAATCTGAAGCCTGTTAAGAATTCTAGAGCTGCTCTCCTTTAATAGGCCAATCACACAGAATCAAAGGTGCTTGGTATTCCAATCAGTCTGTGCAGTTTCACTGGAAGCAAAACCCCAAATTTCTATGTAAAGTCTTAGAGACAGATGCAATGTCTTACAGAGTTCCAACACTGAGATTAGGAGCCACTGCTCTGAATAAGGTTATGCTGAAGGGAGCCTACAGGCTGCTGTTTCATAATTTTTAATGTCTCAACCTTAGGGAAATCACTTAAATCCTGACACATATAATATTAGAAAGGTAGTAGAGTGTATTTATTTTTTTAAATGGTTAATTCTTAATATGATGCTTTTCTATACTGCAGGAAAAGGTTTTCAGAAGTCAGCCCTCTAGCTGCCTTGTGGCTTAAAGAGGAGCAGTGTGAGTAAATGATGTCTCATTTTGTATGGGGGCCTCAGAGTGTGTGTTCTTCCCTCTCTGTCCCAGGAGGAAGAGACCATTGTTAGTCCTAATACCAACACTGAAGTTTATCATCTTTTTTTTTTTTTTTCCATTTCTGGCTGTTGCTGTTGTAATCTTACTGGAAGGGCTCCAGGGCCACACACAAAGTGTGCATCATGCGTCTATGACATTATCTTTTATGGAGTCAGGAAAGAAACTTACTCCTCTGAGAGGGAAGGAATCAGGTGAGAAGCCCTGCACAGCTAGGGACCAACTCCCTAGGCATAGAATCAGGAAGCAGAGACTTGTTTAACATGTGGCAAGAAGGTTGAATCATGGGTAAGGGCTGTGAAACTAAACTATGCTGGCTTAAGGAGTACAAAGAGTATGTTGAAAAAGAGCAGAAATACATGTACCTCTGGGCCAGGGGAACAATCATTCATGAAGCCATCCCCACTGACCACTACTGTGTACTTAAGAAAGGGAGGGGTATAGGGAGAGGCCTTGTAAGGAAAGGAGAGTGGGAGGCGGGAGACTACATTGGGATCCAAAGGGAATAAATATATGAATAAATAAATAAATAAATAAGTATATAAATAAATAAATAAATAAATAAATAAAAAAGAAGACAAACACCTCAAAGCACCCAGAGGGGATCAGGATTCCACAAGAAGACCACAGAGTCAACTAACCTGGACACTCAAAAGCTCCCAGACGCTGACCAACCAAAGAGCATACACGGGCTGGACCTAGGCCCCCTTCCTCCCCCAACCTTTCACACACACACACACACACACACAAC
>NW_022196905.1:185193890-185195277 GCF_008632895.1 Mastomys coucha | reverse complement strand
GGGGGGGGGGGGGGGGGGGGCTACCCCTGACTTTGTTACCTTCCTGTGAATCCTGTTCTCCTAACTAGACTGCCTTATCTGGCTTCAGTGGGAGAGAATGCACCTGGTTGCCTAGTTGCCTAGTTGCAGTGACTTGATATGCTAGGGTGGGTTGGTACTCAGGAGGAGAACCCTCCCCTTCTCAGAGAGAAGGGGAGGGGGTGGGGGAGAAAGCTGAGGAGGGGGACACTGGGAAGAGAGATGGGGGGTTCAATCGGGATGTAAAGTGAATAAAATGTAAATTAACTGTGGAAAACCAAAACAAAACTAAGAACAAAAAGTCAGAACACCGTTTTCTTTTCTTCCTTCCCCAATCCTCTTTCCTCTGTGCTCCCAAGTTCTTGCTCCTGCTGCCCTGCCGCGCAAACTCTCCAGTGCACTGTTCTCTTTTGGTCTCGCTTTCCCTGCCTTGCCTCTGCCTCTCCTCTTTAATTTTGTCCTCCCCACATCTTCCAATTCCTCCTTTATGTTGTTTGGTATATTTTCTGTTTGTCCCCTTCCACTTTGAGGAACTTTTGGTGTCCTCCATGGGCGTTTCTCTTTGCCCAGTGAGGCAGCCCAGAGGACTCCTGGGTTTCATGCTCTCTCAGCTGAGGAGCTCTGGATGGTCTGGCCCTTGGACCCACCAGGGAGCTGTCTTGTGGGGTCCATCTTGCAGCATACAGCTGTAACCAGACACGTCGATCTCAAATGATGCCCCACAAGAAGTCTTCCCTATCTGAATTATCTAGCTTAATGTGCATAGGGCACAAATTAATCTATATCAGGACTGCCGATGTCTCTTCGTTCTCATGGAATTCAGTGTCTCCAAGTGTGATGGTTTGTCTAGGCTCGGCCCAGAGATTGGCAGGATTCTGAGGTGTGGCCCTGTTGGAGTAGGTGTATCACTGTGGGTGTGGGCCTTAAGACCCTCATCCTAGCGGTCTAGAAGTCTTTATTCTGCTAGCAGCCTCCAAATGAAGATGGAGAGCTCTCAGTTCCTCTTGCCCCATGCCTGCCTGATGCTGCCATACTCCTGGCTTGGTGATAATGGACTGAACCTCTGAACCTATAAGCCAGCCCCAATTAAATGTTGCCCAATGAGAGTTGCCTTAGTCGTAGTGTAAAACCCTAACTAAGACACCAAGCATCTGCTGTCCTAAGTAAACAAGCAAATGAAGCAGCTCTCCAGTGTGGACCTCCAGAGCATTCTACTGAGGGCAACTTTTAAAAAAAGCATAACCTTAGACTTGAATACCAGCTGCCTTAGCAAAATATCTTGATTTGACTGTCACTTCCCCTAACAGTTCTGTTGCTGTTATTTTGGGGGCTATAAAAAGAATGTATATTCTGATCCACCCCCCCCCCC
>NW_022196905.1:185170100-185193866 GCF_008632895.1 Mastomys coucha | reverse complement strand
AACAGATATATATAGTTCAGTTTCTTCAGGTTTTATAATGAGTGATGAGGTGGATCTGTAAACCTTTTCCCTCCAAAACATCTACAAACTAATTTTCTTTTCTAATCTAAGAATGTTCATCATAAACTCAAACAGAGAGACAAAAAAAATAAATCAAGTATTCCAGAGAGAGAGTAGGAAAATAAGGCAATCCCCCGAAAGCCTTACTGCTCAGAGCAATGGATCTCAAAAGGGCATGGCTTTACCTCCCAGGGGACGTTAGCTAACATCTAGAGATGTTTTGATTGTCACTTCTGGGGTAGCTGCGGGAGCTTGCAAATCTGTTGCTACTGGTGCCTCGTGGAATGGTCCAGATCGTGTAAAGCATCCTACAATGTGTGGGCCCACCCACCACAAGGACTTGTCCAGCTCAGCATGATATAAGTATCTTTACTGGGGACTTCTGTACAGTGAGTGTGATGTGTGGTACCCATACACACATGTGACCATACAATGCAACATAATATTTTGCACACAGATGGCCTCTATTCTCATTAATCTGAACTTAATCCTTTTTTTCTTAACGATATATCATGTTTTTTTTTCATGTTGACCCCTAGAATCTACATAATTATTTTTGATTGCTACATGATTTTCACTTGACTTATTATTCTATAGCATATCTATTAAACTCTCCAAATTATATAACTTTTTCTTGTTATAACCTGACTTTCATGGAAGGGGATCTAGAAATGGCACAGGAGGCAGGAGACTCTCTCTGTTCAGTGATTTTTTTTTTTTTTTGCTTGTTTTACTTTTGCTCAAATCCTGGCTTTGAGATGATATTCACAAGGCTGAATTTGTCTTTTTCTTACAAATCCTGTCCTCTGAGCAAGACTTGTGTCACCCAGGAGGCTGGGACAAGAAAAAAAATTTTTTTTTCCATTCTGTAGACATTTCTAACGCCTGACTCACCAGCCAGCAAATCTTGTCAGCTGTGGAAATGTTAAGCTTAGGGGGGCTTGCCATGGCTGAACCACATCCAAACCTTCTTAAGAACCTGGATTAGTTAAAATATGCTGGAGATCCAGGCTGTCCCTGAGGTTAATAATGAAATAAGAACTTCAAAGCCATTCTTCATTGTCTTAAGTTTTTCTTTTTTTTTTTCCTTTGAGTTCAGTCCAGAGGTTCAACAGCTCATATCTTTTACAGATTTTATGGGCCTGCTTTTAGCTTGGAAAAGCTAGGAATGTTCTTGTCACACAGCACAGTGATGCTCAGCCTTCCTAACTCTGCCGCCCTTTAATACGGTTCCTTGTGTCGTGGTGACCCCCACCCCCAACCATAAAATTATTTTTGTTGCTACTTCATAACTTTAATTTTGCTCCTGCTATGAATTGTAATATAAATATCTGATAACGCAGGATATCCGTCTGATGTGAGACTCCTGTGAAAGGGTCGTTCAGGGGTCATGATCCAAAAGTTGAGAACGGCTGATGGAGCAACTATAAGGCTTCCATCCGTTTCAAGGCACAAAGAGTTGCTGTCAATTGACCAGTGAGACTCACACGAGGTGTTTAAGCTAAGTGCTGGTTTCTAGCTATTGCAGGGAGAGAGCGTGGCATCATTTGTACTTGCAAGAGCACAGCTGACCTCCCAGAATCATAGATTTCAAGGTAGACAGCTAATGTCTGGGTGTGTGTTTGGGACTGTGGGAGTGGTAGAGATCAAGCCTGAGGCAGCGCTCAAGTGGGAAAGAACGACACTCCCAGCCACAGGACTTAGCTATTTTATCTTCCTGCAGGCAGCATGCAATTTAGTTTTCTTTCAAATTAGTCTCTTACTTTATTAGAACTGATCAAAGTTCATTGCTTGAGTAACCTCTTGGCTTCTGCCTCTTTCTGTCTCTGCCTCTCAGTCTATCTTTTCCTTGCCCTGTCTCTGTGACTCTCTGTGTCTCTGTGTCTCTCACTTTTGCTCTCACTTAGAAAACCTCAATTGTTTCCCCCCAATATGAGCTACAGAGTGTATTAAAACATGAAATGAAAATGATCTTCCTTAAAGACCTTCACGTCTTTTGGGGGTCCCACATCCTTCACCCCTCGCTGCATCTCCCTTGTGGCAACAGAAGCAGCCGTCACACCATCAACACTCTGCTTTTCCTGTAGAGAGAAAAAATAAAAAGCATTCAGAAAAAAATAAAAATACAAAAGCTTTCCTATAAGCCTTCTTATCTAAGCAGGGCTCTTGTTAAGGTGTCTATCGGGGTTCCTGTAAGTAGCTGTCGATGGGGACAAGCTGACCCTGCACTGGTTGGCTCCCTGGAAAATGGCTTGGCTGTCAAGTCTATGCTAGCTCTCTCATGAATGTGAAATGGAAGGCCACACAAGAAGGGCAGGCAGGGTCCAAAAGTCAGTTACTGCTTCCTCTGCCAATGATTTACTAAGTGCCTTTGAGGAAGCCACTTACTTCTTCCATGTGATAAAGTTATTCTATCCAAAGGAGAAGTGAGCGGCAATGTTTTCTTATCTTCTCAGAAGCCAGAAGCTATAAAACCAAGGCCACGGCCAAGTCAGCTTTAAACTATTCCTCCTGGAAGCCTTTGTAAACCAGCACAGGAAGGCTCAGCCAGGGGAAATGTGACTGACTGAAAGGGAGAGTGAGGGAGTGTAGGTCTGGAACGAACTCTGAAAGGGAAAGAACAGAGCATAGAATCCTGGGTAGGAAAACACAAATGCCTGGAACTCCATTTGCAGGAGCTATTTCCTCAAAACCAAAATACCCAGTGGGAGAAACCTAAGGCTATAAAGGCTGTCCGAAGAGTTCAAAGAAAGAAAGACTTGATTTCAAAAATCTACTTCTTTAAAAATTAAAAGTCTAGAAGTCTCAATCAGGAACATGTACACAGACCTTTCCACCATAGCCCCTGGAAACCCTCTCCTTCCATGGTCTTTCTCTATGCTTAGTGTGTATTAGTTGTGTTGGGGTCCAAAAATCCAAAACAACGCAAGCAGTCACAGTAGTCAAGCAAAGCGAGAATTTGTTTGAATTAGGCAGCAAAAAAACGGCCAGTCAGGGGCACCAGCACAGACGTTGTGTTTGAAGGCTCATCTTAGTAAGCATCGAAGCAGATGACAAAACTTTACTGTGCTCAGGCTGCAACTGACCAATCAGGGCCACAAAAGAGATCTGGGAGCTGAGCTGCAGCCACAACTCAGAGTGGTAGAGTTTTTAAGCCCCAAATCCACAAACATCTGTGCCAAGTTGTGAGCACATTTTCTCACCAATCATAATTTAAGGACAGGGAACTTCCTTAGGAACACATCTTGGTGATTCCTGTCCCCATTGGTTGGGTTATTCAACCGTGGCGGGGAGACTTGCCCAGAATTCATGTTGTAACTTGATACGAATTCTTGACATGTCAGATGCCCATATACCTGTCCCTTTCTGCCAAGCAGGATGTCAGTTACCCAGAGAGGTCTTGGCAACTTAAACTTTATTTGGCCCCTATTTAAAATGGAAGTTTTATTCAAAATGGCTTCAGGTGAGTTCCGTCTTACAGTTGTACAAAATAACAGACTTCCTAGTGACATTTTCAAAGGTCCACATAAATCTAATTTGATCTCCTTTGCTCCCTCTGTCCTCTCCCCCTTCCACTTCCCCCTGACCTTCTTTTCCAGAGTTCTCTTCCTTTCTTTTCCTTTCTTTTTTTCTAAGTAAGTCTGGATTCTCAGTATGAGGGAAAATTTACTTTTTGTCTTTCTTACTCTGACTTACCACATTTAACATGATGAGCTCTATCCATTCACCCACAAGTGACAATAGTTCAGTTTTCTTTGAGGTTGAATAACACTTCACCTTCTTCCTGCATTCATCCACTGATGGACTCCTAGCTTGATGCCTTAACTTAGCTATCATAAAATATCATTTGCTATCTTAAAAGTCTTTCCATACAGACCTAGAAGTAGTGTAATGGGTTTACAGGATCAATCTATTTTGAGTTATTTGGGAAATCTCCATACTGATTTACATAGTAGATGAAGTAGTCTGTGCTTCCACCAGCAGGGAAGAAGGGTCCTCTTTCATTCCTGCATCTGTGCAAGTTTGACTGTTTTTGCTTTCTTGATAACAATAATGAGTTGAGAAGAAATTATAATAAGGTGTGTGTGTGTGTGTGTGTGTGTGTGTGTGTGTGCGTATGGGTGTGTGTGAAGCGTATGTCTGTGTGCCATCGGGCACTTGACAATGTAGTTCCCCCTGCCCCCCCTAACTTCTCTTATGGATAAAGATGTTGAGTGAACTGTTTTTAAATGTAGTATATGCATGTATATATGTACATGTGTGTTTGTAGTACATGTGCATAGATGTGTGTATGGATACTGGAAGGCAGAGGTCAATCGGGGATGTTACTCATTCAGATGCCATTTGTCCTGTTGTATGAGAGGAGTCTTTTACTGACCTGAAGCTTGCCTAGAAGGCAAGGCTGGGTGTCCAGTGAGCTCTGGGGATCATCTTCTTTCATGTCCTCATGCTGGAATGCCAACACATGGCACCATGCAGAGGTTTTTACATTGGTCTGAAGTTCTCATGCTTGTGCCGCAAGAACATCTGGATCTGGCTATCTTGTTAGACCCTAACCTCTCTCTCTCTTTCTCTCTCTCTCTCTGTCTCTCTCTCTCTGTCTCTGTCTCTCTCTTTCTCTCTTGATCTTTGTGAATTTCCCATCACGCATCCCAATCCCACTCATCCACCAGCCCTTCATATTTTCCCTCTGCCCTTGCAACTCCCACTTCAGAAAAGAAAACAAAAAATAACAAAAACATCTCACCATGGAAACTGCGGTGTGTCACTCTGTATTCCCACTTGTTCAAACATATTTCCTTGCAAACGTTCATGGCAATGAACTCCTGGCTACCAGGGCCAGTTCTACTGTGCTGCCCAGGTGAGGTGCAGGCACCCTGAGTTTTCATGCCCTGTGGCCATTTGTACTCCCTTCTGAGAAGTGTCTATTAGGTTAGCTCTTGCTCATTTGTTCATTAGATTATTTGTTCTTTTGGTGCCTAAGTTCTTTTAGTGATTTACATAATTCCATTTTTGGATGTTTACTACTCTTTCAGATAGGTAGTTTATATTTCAATTCTGTAGGCATTACCTTCAGTCTGTTGATTGTCCACCTCAGTATGTGGAAGCCTGTTAATTTGAAACTATCTCAGCTGTGCCATTTCTTGAACTAGTGTGTAGTGCCATTCAGAAAGCCACTGGCTATGGCTGTCTCTTCTAAAAAGTTGTTTGGACATTTTGTTTATTTATTATTTATGTGCATGAGTGTTTGGCCTGCATGTATGTTTTTGCAATATGTTCATGAAGTCCCAAGAGGGCATAGATCACCTGGGTTTGGGGTCATAGGCAGTGGTGAGCCACCCTCTGGGTGCTGGGAATCAAACCCAGGGCCTCTGGAAGTGCAGCCATGTACTTTTAACCACTGAGGCATTTTCCTGTTCATGACTCTCCTAAAAAAATGTTTCCCTTTAATGTATCTGACATTATGATCTCTGGTACATTTATTAGTCTGTTTCAACAGGTATGTGGTAGATGATTTCTCACACCAGGTGTTTGGGAAAACCATATTTTATAGAGGCATTTTTTTTTTTTTACAAAATCATTTGTATTTATTATAATCCCTAGGAGATTTGCATCAGCTGGGGTGATGGGGTGTGCCAAATTGAATCCAAAGTTGTCCCTTATGCCTCATCTTTGAGTGCCCGTTCTTCAGCTCATATTTCGGGAGCCCATCAATCTTTTGAGACATGCGGCCTTGAGGCCAGTGGAAGTTGGTTTGTAAGGATATGACTTTAAAGGCTGTATTTGGCTTCTTGGCTCATGCTCAATTTCTGCTAACTGTCCCACAGTGATACGAACAGGCTCCACTACATGCCTCCACACGCCTCCATAATCTGAGCTGCTCTGTGTTACCATCTCTGCCATGGAGACCCTGAGCCTCTGTAACCATGAGCCAAGGCAGGTCTTTCTTTAAGTTGCTTCTACCAGATATTCCTTCACAGGGACACACAATTTGTCAGTATAAGTGTCATCTGAAATTTCTCCAGTGTAGTTTGTTTGTTTGTTTTATTTGTTTTTCAAGACAGGGTGTCTCTGTATAGCCCTGGCTGTCCTGGAACTCACTCTGTAGACCAGGCTGGCCTCAAACTCAGAAATCTGCCTGCCTCTGCCTCCCAAGTGCTGGGATTAAAGGCATTCGCCACCACTGCCCCGCTCTCCAGTGTAGTTTAGTGCCACCTTACTTATGAGCTTGAGTAATCTCTGAAAATGATCAGGACAAAGGGCACAAACCATAACTCCGTGTCCTGCCATCACAGCACCATCCTGTGTGGTAGATCCTTTTTCACTTGAGTGTGAAGCAAACTGGGCTGTCAGCACAAGAAAGAAGTTCATTTCCTCTCGAGGTTCAGTCTCCTAAGTTTACATGCCTAGAGAGCAGTATAAAAATAGTACAGCACTGAGACTTCTAGGGAAGTTGCTTTTTTTCTCTCCCTCTAACAGAACAATTTCTGAAAATTGATGCTGAAATTATAGTTCGTACATTGCAAAGCCTTGGGTTTCCTTCTTGTTCTCTTTAAATAGCACCACACTGTATCCAGTTGTAGGGATGGAGCAAATTACTAGCAGGATATTTCAGAAGAGCATTCTTAAACCCAAATGCTGCCCGTTAAGCACAGACACTTTCAGTGGGGCAGGGCAACAAGAGAGGGTGGTAGCTGACTGGGTGTTGGGCTGACTGTGACCTTCACAGTGAAAACACACAA
Organism: Mastomys coucha; assembly: GCF_008632895.1. Classification (NCBI taxonomy): domain Eukaryota; kingdom Metazoa; phylum Chordata; class Mammalia; order Rodentia; family Muridae; genus Mastomys; species Mastomys coucha. The sequence goes on along the minus strand of NW_022196905.1, from coordinate 185,187,063 downwards.
CACAGTGTCTAGTGTGGTAAAAGTGTGTAGAGATGTAGTTAGTTTTTAATGGAAAAGAAATGTTTTTCATGCAATATGTTCTGATTACTGCATCCCCTCTTCCAAGTCCTCCCAGAGCCTTTCCACATCCTCACTGCCCCAACTCCATACCCTCTTCTCCTTCTCTTTAGAAAACAAATGTGCCTTTCAGAGGGCGGTCATTACAGGCTCCTGTTTGTAAGCATACCATAGGATCAATAATAGTGTCAGGCCTTGGGGCCTCCCCTTGAGCTGGATTCCAATTAAATCTGGAAGAAGCTGAGGAGTTGGGCAACCCCATAGGAAGATCAGCAGTCTCAACTAACCCGGACACCCACCCCCGACCCCCGAGATCTCTCAGACACTGAACCACCAACAAGGTAGTACACACCAGCTGATATGAGGCCCCAAACACATATACAGCAGAGGACTGCCTGGTCTTGACTCAGTGAGAGAAGATGCACCTAACCCTGGAGAGACTGGAGGCTCCAGGGAGTGGGGAGGCCTGGTGGGGTTGGGGTAGGAAGGTGAGGGCCTCCTCTTGGAGGGATGGGGAGAAGGTATGGGATGTGGAACAGTCAGAGAGTGGACCTCTGACTGTTAAGGAATAAATTAAAGATTTCAGGATTAGTAAGATTAAAGAATAAATTAAAAAAATAAAATGAAAAAGAAAAGGAAACAAATACACGAACAAAAAAATCAAATAAATCAGATTTAAAAAATAACAAAGAGAAAGCATGAGAAATATGTACACACACACACACACACACACACACACACAAACACACACACACACACACACACACACACACAGTAAAAAAAACAAAATCACAAACCATAATATACAAGCCAAAGACCAGGAAGAAAAAAAAAGACGAAACAAAGTGATAAGAGACAAAAAATTTTCTGTGTGTAGACTTTTAATCTATGCATATTTAGACAAATCTACCCCCAACATTTTCATAAATGTACCTGCATGTATTTGAAACATTGTATGTGTGTGGAGGGTTGGGGGTTTGGACGCCTGCTGCAGCGCACCTGCAGAGGTCAGAGCACACCTTCATGGAATTAAGTTTCCACTTGCAATGTGCTTCTCCGAGCCAATTCAGGGGGTCAGAGACAAGCACTCTAATACTGAGCCATCTCATCCAGGCCACCTACATACATCTTGGTTTTGTCTGTAGGGGCTGCGGCCTAAGAACTTAGTCTTAAACCCCTTTAAAGTTAAAACCTGTTGAACTAGAGGAAACCAGTACAGAAGTTCTTTTTCCATTTTGCCAGAAACAGATCAAACAGATCAGGAACAGTTGTGATTTATTAACATAATTATCAATGATGTCTGAAAGAGAATGTGAGATAATTAAGATTTATTACCTGAATTTATTATTCTCTCCCTGAAACTACGAGTAGCTTGTTTTCCCTCAGCATGAACACATCCCAAACTTCCCAGGTTCCCTGGAGCAGCTTCCCTCATTCTATTTTTAATGTGTTGCGTTTTATTGCTATTTCTCAAAGGGCCTGATCAAGTGTATCAGTTAGTTTTCCACTTGCTGTGATAAACACCCCCCTCCTGACAGAAGCAACCTAAGAGAGAAAGGTTTGTCTTGGCTCGTGTTTTTTGGGGGTCCAGGTCACCACAGCAGGGAAAGTCCTGCCAGGAGTAGTTTGAGGCACCTGGTCACATTGATCCCTCAGCCAGGGGGTGGGAAGGAATGACTGTTCCTACTTAACCTCACTCTCTGTTTTTATTCAGTACAGAATCCAATAATGGTGCTGCCCACCTAGGGTGGCTGTCTTAGTTAGGGTTTTACTGCTGTGAACAGACACCATGACCAAAGCAACTCTTATAAAGGACAACATTTAATTGGGACTAGCTTACAGGTTCACAGGTTCAGTCCATTAGCATCAAGGTGTGAACATGGCAGCATCCAGGCAGGCATGGTACAGGAGGAGCTGAGGGTTCTACATCATCATCTGAAGGCTGTAGGGTGTTTTGTTTTAGGGTGAACTGTTCTGTAGATATCTTAAATACACTTGGTTCATAACCTCTCTTAGTTTCACTGTGTTTCTGCTTAGTTTCTGTTTCAATGACCTGTCCACTGGTGAGAATCGGGTGTTGAAATCTCCCCCTATTATTGTGTGAAGTTCAATGTATGTTTTGAGTTTTAGTAAACTTTCTTTTGTGAATTTGGGTGCTCTTGCATTTGGGGAATAGATGTTCAGAATTGAGACTTTCTCTTGGTAGATTTTCCCCTTGATGAAGATGAAGTGTTTGTGTTCATGCCTGTTACATGTGTGCAGATGCTCACAGGGGCCAGAAGATGATGTTGGAGTCCTTGGTGTGTGAATCATAGGAGGCTGTAAGTTTCTAACATGGGTGCTGGGAAACAAATGCTTTCAATAACAGGAAGTGATTTTAACCCCTGAGCTATCTCTCCAGCCCTGAGTTTATAATCTTTAAAATAATTTTATTTTTTAAAAAAACACTTGATATCTAAAATTATATTCTTACAGTCTTAACTTTGAATTTCAAGTCTCACATTTTGTCCAGGTGAGAAATATAGTTCTTTTTTATTCTGTATTTAAAAATTTAGTATCTGAAGTCTTTTTGGCTCTTTTCTGTTGTCTTTGTTGATTTTATCTTATGTTTTATTTTTCCCACTTTTTGTGTGTCGAATGTGAATTCAGGTTTTTTTTTTTTTGATGGAAATGCATTAACTTCTGGAAGAAGTAGCATGTTTGGTTTGGTTTGGTTCTTTCAGCCATCTTAGGAAAACAAGCTCTGTAGCTAGACAACTTGAAACAAAATGCTTTGCTTTAAATTTCCTGAATCACGCAGGTGGCTGGATTTGGACTTCAATGCTATAATCTCTCTCTCTCTCTCTCTCTCTCTCTCTCTCTCTCTCTCCCTCCACCCCCCCCCTTTCTTCTCAAAGTTAAAAGGTCTTTTTGGTGCTGTTTTGAAAGATTGGCTTTGTTTTCAGTTTTCCTTAGGCTAAAGGTCTGTGGATCTTTGATGTCCCAACATCATGCAAGAAATCCTCCCATCCTCTTCCCTCACTCGGTCTGGGATTTATGTTGTCTTTATCCATGGCAGCTGTCCTGGTGGGTACTTTTGCTCTTTGGTGCTTAGCCCCACCCCTTTGGATGGGGGAGCTGGCGTAGTACTTACATCAATCACATCTGGGTTTCTGTTTTCACATTGCTTTTGGCCTCTATGGGCTTCTTTCTTTTGTGCCAGCTCAGGAATGCAATAAAAGTTCTATCTTTCTCCCTTCATTCGAAACTTTGGTTATTTTTCATTGGTAGAGTTTTCCAGGTTGCCGGGTCTGTAAGAGTGCCACAAACAGAAGTGGATTCCAGTCCTCCTAAAAACCAATGAGAAGAGGGAAACCTAATCAATTATATGGTCACAGGTGCCAGAAGAAAAAATGACCCTTGATGGCTTTGGAGAAATGCAACAATTTTTTGGCACTGAAGTCAGACTGGAATTTTTCTTAGCAGCTAGTCCAGCAGATACCAATGTATCTCATTTTCTTTGGATGGTCCCGCTGTTCCAGGCAGCGCTTCACTACCCTTCACAACCAATGTATGTTAGATGCCCAAACTGGATGGTATTTGAGGGTAAAAATCCTGTAAGACAGATTACACTTTGTACTTTGTGTTCTAATAGTAATATGGGCTTCAAAGCGAGGCAGTTTCCCCACGAGCCGTGGCACTCCTCATCTTCAGAGTTTGCAGTTTACTAGAGGTGTCCAGACCAACTGGGGTCTCTTGTTGCCCAGACGTGGAAGGAGATTTCTCATCCAGGCAGAGGAGGATTAGCTTTTAAATGATGTGGGTGGAACTGGTCTATAAGTCTGCAGTAAAACTGAGTCACAGCATCTTTTACACCCATTTTATTGTCTGTTACAATTCTGAAAGTACATCTCCAGATAAGTTGAAATCAAAGATCAGAGTGCTTTGATGTGGACACCATGTCGAATTGCTATTAGTGTTTTATATCCTGCTATAGTTACAGACATGCTGCTTTGCTTTGCTAGTAGATGAGGGTATAAGGCATTCTTACTTGATGAGAAGAGGTCACTAAGAGTAAAGAAGCTACCTACATATTAGCTAAAGATGAGAAGATGTTTTCTGGATATTGAATAGATTCTGTGGCCAATGGAATCTGTATTGGTGACTTCTTGTCAAGCTGACACAAGCTAGAGTCACCCAGTAAGGAGAGAACCTCAGACGAAGAATTGCCTCTGCCAGAATGACCTGTAGACTACATCTGAGGCTTAAGGACCATCCTACTGTGGGCACTGCTGTGCCTAAGCAAGCACTCCTGGGTCGTATAAAAAAGTAGCTGAGCAAGTCCGTAAGTAGATTCCCTCCATGGTGCCTCCCTCTGCTCTTGCTTGACCTGGCTTTTCCTCAATCTGTGATCAGGACAAATAAGCTCAATAAACCCTTTCCTCCACAAGTTTCTTCTGGTCATGGTGTTTATCACAGCAACAGAAACCAAGCCAGCACAGCTCCTTTTCTTGTCCCCCTGACAGAATGCCTGGAATAAAAGGAGAGAGGGGTGATTTATTGTCTTCATGTTTTCCAAGACTGCTGGCCACAAGTCTTCAGCCATTGAATGTGGTTCTCTGGTGAAGAAGAACAAGATGTCAGTGGAAAGCGTTGTAGGATTTCTAACATCATGGGGAGGGGGAGAAGGAAGATACTGAGGACCGTGTGTGGTCTTCAGAAATACTCTCCCAGTGACCTATTTGCTCTCATAGGTGCTTACTTCCTAAAGATGCCACAGAGTTCCAACATAGCAGCAGATCAAGCTCTGAATGCCTGATCCTGTCGGGGGAAAACATTTCATATCCCAGCCAAAACAGGATGCTAGACCTCTGTTTTTGCTCACATTAAAAAATTTTTAATTTTTAGTTTATTAAAATCTGTTTATTAAAATCTTGTTTGCAAGGCAATGTCAAGTAAGTTGTAATTTCAAAATGGTGCTGAACGGCCCAGCTATTTAAAGTGTCTATACCTGGGAGAGTTAAGGAGAAGAGAAATTTTATATTGCAAAATAGCTTCAGTGAATTGGTAATGCCAGGCACCAAGGAGGGACTTACCGGTGGGAGACAAAGCTTCAATCCAAAGAGAAATGACTGTCCTGTAATTTCAGCTGAGCTTTGGGGCAGAAACAAATGGTCAAAAGCAATTGTGTGGATCCCTTTATCCTGTGGAGTGAAGACAGAGTGAGCGTTCTGAGAGAGAGAGTTTTCTGTTATTTGTTAGAAATAATAGAACGTGCTGTGCAGACTTCATGACATGGATTTGAAAGGCTGGGAAATAACTCCTACCTTATTGGCCAGGACCCTTGCAGAAGAATTAACATCCACAGTGCTAGCTGACTCTGGCATGTTCTAAAGTTAGCAAAAATTCTAACCCATTTCAGAGCTTTTCACCTTCTGTAAAATTATTAAATTATAGTCTCTGTCTTATTATTTAGCCCATGTTTTCTCTATTATGTAGCATGTGTGATAATGGTAACTGTAAGCTTATAGTCAAATAGTATGCTTTGTTTTTAATGGTTTCTATAGTTATTCTTCAGCCTCTAACTCATTTTTTCCTTCTGGGTAACTTCTCCACAATGACATGAAGGCCACACAGCAGACAGAATACACAGATTCCAACCTTTATTTGGCAAGAAGAATGATTATTTTTAGGTTCTGGATTTTCTTTCTTTTCATTTCCTCCTTGTCAAAAATAAGTTCCATTTTGCCAGTCAAAAAAAGTTCTATTTAGTGTGACTACTCAGGCCTACGAGTAAATTCTGAATCTATAATTTTGTTAAAATTTATAGAAATCACTTTCTCATCTCTGGTTGGTTGGAACTGAGTTAGTTCCAATAATATCACAGTGTTTCCCACGGGCTATTTTTGCATGAGTTTGGAAACATGTGTCAAGGAATACTTCTCTGTCCAGAGAAGATTTAAATATTAATAGAACAATCAGCTAGGTATGGCGATGCCTGCCTGAGACCTCAGTAGATGGGAGAACAAGGGAGAAAACTCATGACCCCAGGACAGACTTGGTTACACATGGACCTGTCTCAAACAGTGCTCCATAAAAGAATAGTCAACCACTTACAAAGATGAGAATGGTCCGAGTCACAGTCTAAGCATGCTACTACTTCCTGGTCCATGGGGGACTAGGAATATCAGCGGTGTGTGTGTGTGTGTGTGTGTGTGTGTGTGTGTGTGTATGTGTGAGTGTGTGTGTGAATGTTTGTGAGTGTGTATATGTGTGTAAGTGTATGTACGTGTGAGTGTGTGTAAATGTGTGTGAGTGTGTGTGAATGTGTGTGAGTGTGTGTATGTGTGTGAATGTGTGAGTGTGTATATGTGTGTGAGTGTATGTATGTGTGAGTGTGTGAGTGTATGTATGTGTGAGTGTGTGTAAATGTGTGAGTGTGTGTGTGAGTGTGTGTGAGTATGTGTATATGTGTGAATGTGTGTGTATATGTGTGTGAGTGTATGTATGTGTGAGTGTGTGTAAATGTGTGAGTGTGTGTGTGTGAGTGTGTGTGAGTATGTGTATATGTGTGAATGTGTGTGTATATGTGTGTGAGTGTATGTATGTGTGAGTGTGTGTGTGTATATGTGTGTGAGTGTATGTATGTGTGAGTGTTTGTAAATGTGTGTGAGTGTGTGTATGTGTGTGAATGTGTGAGTGTGTATATGTGTGTGAGTGTATGTATGTGTGAGTGTTTGTAAATGTGTGTGTGTGAGTGTGTATATGTGTATGTGTGTGTGTATGTGTGCACGTGACTGTATGTGAGCGTATGTGTGTGAATGTGTGTGAGTGTGTGTATGTGTGTGAATGTGTGAGTGTGTATATGTGTGTGAGTGTATGTATGTGTGTGTATATGTGTGTTAGTGTGTGTGTGAGTGTATGTATGTGTGAGTGTGTGTGTGTCTGTGTGTTGAAGAGAGGAGGTAGAGGGTCTTGTAGATTTTTTGCTAATCTTTGTAAGGTCCATTCTTAAATGGAAAGACTATTTTTAAGTTGTGCCAGTAAAATAGCAATGAGATTCTTAGTCAGAATTTACATGGCAGGGATCAAATCTCCTGGGAGGGGAGGTTTTGTTTCACGTTGTCAAATTTAAGTAGCCTGTCCTCCTAAGCTCAGAATATGAAGTCACCTCACTTATCTCCAGTCAGTAACTTCTCCAAATCCATGCCTTTATTATGCACAGGATCTTAGCAGTTTCAGGAAAAAAACCCCACAAGTTATTAGTTTACACAGGAGGCATGGAGTACAGTCACCACCCATGTTTTCCCTCAGTTTGTGACCTCTCAGTGAGGACTTCTGTGCTTCACATTTCCACATATAAAAATGTACCAGGAGCTGGGAGGGTCTGTCCCCTTGCTCTGATGGTCTCTACTGTAGGGCCTATGTTTCATGGAGACTGTACAAAGTGGTCCACAGTGATTAGCGGAGATGTAGCTTACCTCTGCGTAGTAGCATCATTTCCCTTCACTCCCCCTTCTACCTTTCCATTCTTAGTGGTCCAGGTGGAGATGTCAGTCAGAGGGACCTATCCCCAATCCATGGGGGTGGGGTATGAATATCAGGATTGTGTGTGTGTGTGCTAGAAATGGAGCATTCAGGGTCCTCACACATGTTAAGCAAGGGCTGTATCATTCATTGACTGAGCTACCCTCCCAGCCCTCATGGGCTAACAGGTAACCAGACCTCATGGGTGAACATGTAATGAAGCTTAGCCCTGCCAAGTATTGACTGTGACTCAGGCGCATGCGCATGAATCAAGACTACTACATCAATGCCGCTCCGCAGAGATTGATCCTGATTTTTATTGGATGGGGTTTTCCAATGCCACTGTGACTGGTAAGCTGGGGCAATGAGGATTACAGAGGCCATTTTGTGTGGCAACCAACACACAAAAAGTGGGGGTAAGCATAGTTGAAAGAAAAGGAAGAAGCTCTGAGTACATTAATTACCTCTGGCATTATGCACGCTTAAGGCTGTAGCCAGCTCTGGACTTGGAATTGCACAGTTGTGACATCCAATCTACCTTTAAGCCAGTATAAGTTCGTTTCCTGATATTCGAAAGCAAAAAAATAAAATAAAATAAAAAAATCATCTTAACTTTGGGCTTTCCCCACTGCAGAGCTTCCTCACAAAACTGGACTTTAATGCTGTTGTACTTGCTTGCTTTCCATCTATTTTACTTTCCTTTAGTCTGACCAAAAGCCAGATAAAACAGTTAAAATTTTATACAAATATGATGAACTCATCAGAACACAGAGTGATTTCAAATATGAATTCCCTGATGAAAAATCGGGAGGTGTCTGTAGCTCCCTGGGTCTTAGGTAATCACATTGAACACAATGCTTTCATCTCCTGTTACTGTTGTGGGCTTGAGAGCACCCTGGGAGTTAACCTCTAGGACAATATAAAGAGGAGCATGCATTCTTTCAAGGCACTTGTGGCTGTCGCTCCATTCTCTGAGAGTTATGAATGGAGGCATTGTTGCAAACAACTGTACCATAAAGACATTTAAGCCGGTTATTACTGCCTGTGGTGTCTGCACTCAAAATGCTGCAAACAACGAAAATTATGGTTTACCGAGGTGAAAAATGTAAGTTTTATAAGATCTAGCTGTGTGCCTGACTCTGTCTCTTCACTTTATTGGATAGCTTCTTCTATTGATGATTCTAAATCTGGGTGCTTGTAATTCTAATGAATTCAAAGGGATGGATCAGAATATATCACCAAATGTGTAACTATATAATAATTTACCTGCCTGATTGTTATTTCTAATACATTGAGTTATTTTCCAGTAACATAAGTTAAATCTATACAACATGGTGTATCATCTGAAAAAATCAGAATGTACCAATTTGTACCTATTTCTACCTATTTCTAAATGTTACCCACTTTGACTAAAAGATGTATTTGATTTATAATCATACACATTGCATGTTTTGTGGATAGGTGCATGTGAGTAGAGGTGGGAAGCATCAGATCCCCCTGGGGTTGGAGCTGTCAGCGAAGGCGAGTTGCTGACATGGTTGATGGGATATGAACTCAACTCTTTAGTAAATACAGTATATGCTCTAAAGAACTGAATCATCGCCTCAGCCCCTCCCAAACATGTCTTAAGAGCCATTGAGTTTAGATGAGTTGAACCAAAAGAATTTTTTATTATTATTTCTGGAAGATCTTTTTGCTAACCTTTTCCCTCACAGTAGAGAGGCCATCACTAATGTCAAGATCTGTGTTACACACCGTTCAGACGAGCAATGTCTTTGCCGAGCCTTTCTGTCTTTTCAGGGTCATGATCAGATTCGCCCCTTGGTTAAGACTGATAACAGAACTCAAGAGCAGTGTTGTCCTTAGCACCTCATGGCACCCGGCAGTAAATCACCCACTGTTTCACCTCTTTTAACTCTCATGCAAATTAAAAGCTATTCCGGAGACATTTGCCAAAGAGTTGCCAGTGATTAATTTCTCAATTAGTTAACAGGAAATATGGCTCCCCACTGAATTTTTGTCCACATCGTTTTCCAGATGTTTTGGTGTCACTTAAATCAATCTAATTATTTAACTTAAAAAATGTTACAGATCATTGCTATCTCCTTCCACTTCTTCTTCTTCTTCTTCTTCTTCTTCTTCTTCTTCTTCTTCTTCTTCTTCTTCTTCTTCTTCTTCTTCTTCTTCTTCTTTCTTCTTCTTCTTCTTCTTTTTCTCCTTCTCCTTCTCTTCTTCTCATTCTCTCCTCCTCCTCCTCCTCCTCCTCCTCCTCCTTCTTCTTCTTCTCTAAAGGAAGGCAACCCAGGATAAGATTTCTATGAAATATTCTAACTTCACAGCTGTGTCAGTTAAAGTGCTTTGAGTTATACATTAAGAAACCTGACTTGGGACTGGAGAGATGACTCAGCAGTTAAGAGCACTGGCTGCTCTTCCAGAGGTCCTGAGTTCAATTCCCAGTAACCACATGATGCTCACAACCATCCAATGCCCTCTTCTAGTATGTCTGAAGACAGCTATAGTGCACTCATATACATAAAATAAATGAACAATTCTTAAAAAAAGAAAGAAAGAAAAAACAGACTCAAGGAATAAAAGCAGGAATTTGGGGCTTCTAACACTGACATTCTGAATAAAATGAGAGACTTTATCCAGGGTTTAGACTCTGTCATGAGGCCTGTAACTCTTTCCTTTAGGCCATATTTCCCTAATCCAGATTGGAGTCTTGCACAGAGGTCTTCCCATGGGGACAAACAAGTCCTAAGCATTGGTTTACTTCCTGAGGTATCTTCCTGATATCTCAAACAAAAATTCAGAATTGAGTTTTCCTGACTCTTTTATTGGTCTGACTTAGGTTAAATCATCACTATTCCTTATGGATGAGCCTGTGATTAATGGAACAGCTTTGCTGACTGACTTAAGACAGTAGACTGCCATTTTTGAAACTGGAAGAATGATGCAGCCTACAGAATCTGTATGGGAAGGTAGGCAGCTGTGTGTGGAAGCAGATGGTAGGGAAGCAACCAGCAAACCATATGTTGATGAGGTCTGGGAAGGTCTAAGCCAGTGCTTCCTAATGCCTTGACCGTTTAATACAGTTCCTCATTTGTGGAACTATACAATCATTTCATTGCTCCTTCATCAATGTAATCTGCTACTGTTATGAATCATAATGTAAGTATTGGTGTTTCCCAATGGGCTTAGGCAACCCTTGTTGGAAGGGTCATTTGACACCCCCCACCCTTGCCTCCAAAGAGGTTTCAGTCCACAGGTTGAAAACTGTTGGTATAAGTGTTATGATCTAGCATGGCCTTTGCTAGACTCTAAACCCAATAGCATTGTCAACAAGTGCACAAATGAGCACACAAGTCCATGTTGGCAACCTAATGAGTATGGTGTGTGAAAATGGAGCATTACCTATGTAATTTAATCTTCATCAAAGTGTGGTCAGGAGCACACTTCATTATAGCCATCAGGAATGTCTGGTAAAATGCAAATTCCTAGGCCTAATTAAAAGGTTTTTCCATGCAGATTCTAAGATTGGGGCTCAAGAATTTGTTATGTTGTCTATGCAAATGTCTTTAAAGCTTTTTTGTTTGTTTGTTTGTTTTAGCAGTCCTGGGTATTGGACATGCTAGGCAATTGATGCACCAATGAGTAAACACCCACAGCCCTTTGACTATTATTTGAGAACCATTGTTGTTTTGGTTCATATTCCAAAACTTCTTTCTATAGTCATTTCTGAGTCTGTATTTGGAAATACCTTCACAAAGTTCATCAGACTGTCATTCCAAATAAGGTTCATTGCTTAACACATCTGATCATTCACCTTGTAAGGAGGATGATGAGGCCTTTTTCACATCATCAAGTGAGCATGCCAGCAGGAAAGTCTACAGAAGCTGGGTGTGGTGCTACATACCTGTAATCCCAGGCCTCAGGAGGATTACAGGTGTGGGTCAGCTCACAGCAAGCCTGTTTCAACTCTCCTCTCTCTCTCTCTCTCTCTCTCTCTCTCTCTCTCTCTCTCTCTCTCTCTCTCACACACACACACACACACACACACACACACACCATCTCTCTCTCTCTCTTACTCACACACACACACATACACTCATACATTTTCATACAAACAGAGTGCTTTCACACAAACATAAATATACAATGCACACTCTTTTGCTCTGTCTCTCACAAACTCACAAACACACATTCTAACACAAGCACACGTATATACAAACTTTTATAAACACACACTCTATCACACACATAATCTGCAAAAACCTGACAGACACGATTGAAGAACACTTTTATTGTATACTCTACAGGAATATCTTATACTCTACAGGAGTATCAGTAAGTATAAAAAGATTGCTTAGGATAGGCAAGAAAAATATAAACATGTTCACTACGACAAATGGCATCAAGTAAAGCATACTATTACCCACTTACCTGTATTATTTAGTTGTCATGGCTTCTCAATTGTCTTTGGACTAGGATTGATATATTAAGAGTCTGCTCGGTTTACAAGACTTGGGGAATAAAAGTCGGTGTTGACAACAGGTATTGAGGAATCACACTGAAGCCAACTGCAGCTTACAATAGGAAATGGATCTCCCCGTTGTGTTGTTTTGTGACATCTTTCTTTTTGTCTGACAGCATGAATCCCACTTTCCTTCCTGCATCTTAAAGGTGACCCAGAGAGGATCTCCTGCCACCCACCTGGCACCCCTGAAAGCCTCAGATGGATTTTTGCTATCTAATTGGCAGCATTTCTTGCTTTGAAAGAGTGAAGAACAGAATGGGAAATTAAGATTATTACCAGAGCAAATCTGATGTTTTCCCATCGAGTATCTTGTAATGCTGTGAAATTTGTGAGATGCGATGTTGGACCATCATTGTCTGCTAAGGATGTTGAATTAATTTTTAATGTGATGCCTGAGGAAAAACTAATGTAAACAGAGTAGCATGGTAAAATTCTATGTGCCATGGTTTGGAAAACAAAAACAAAACAAAAACACAACAAAAACAAAACTGTGAGCCTCAGTGGAACATAGTAATAGACTACTGAATATTTGCAAACATGGTGGAGTGCTTTGTAGTTCAGCAAACACGGCTGAACTGCACTTTGCACAGTGTACATGTTGTAACTTACTTAATCTTTAAAATAAGTCTAAAGGATGTTTTGCAAGTATATATCTCAGACAAAGGAGGAAATAGACATTTTATACATTTGCCAAAGTTCATATACTTGGTAAGTTAGCACTGGAATTTGATCACAGCTTGTCTAAACCCAGATAGGTACTCTTAATCATTAAACAATAGGCTGGTTGTACAGATTTTAATATGTGATAACAAATAGAGAATTACATTACAGCCTCCTGTATCTTCTTACAGTGAGTTCTGTAGAACAAGCAAGTGACTCACATCAAGAGCAGTAGGCTCTGCCTAGCTTGGGTTTCTCTTTTCCATGGTCAATTGCAGTGTAAAAAATGTTTAATGGAATATTCTATATACAACTCATCTTTTTTTTTTTTAAGTAGCTCATTGTCTTAGTTAGGATACTATCGCTGTAAAGAGACATCGTGAAAAGGACAACTTTTAAAAGAAAGCATTTAAATAGAGGCTTGCTTATAGTTTCAGAGAGTTAGCCTATGACCATCATGTCAGGAGCATGACTGGAGGCAGGTATGGATGGTGCTGAATCAGTAGGTGGGAGTTTATGTCCTGGTTCACAGAAAGGAGGCAGGGAGAGAACAGACTGGGACTGGCATGGGCTTTTGTAACCTCAAAGCCCAACCTGATGATACAAACCTTTTTCAACAAGACCACACCTCCTAATCCTTCCTCAACAGTCCACCAATTGGGAAACAAACACTCAAGTCTATAAGCCATTCTCATTCAAACCAGTACAAGCATTATACCATGGCTTGTGGCAACTTTGTTTTTTCTCACTTGAGATGTAATTCTCCATCTGCTCAATGGATTCAGACTGCATTCATTAATCACCTGTTGGGCACTGTGATGATTAATATCGATTGCCAACTTGATTTGGATCAGGAATCATCTAGTAGACATCAGCCTGGTCAGGTCTGTGCTGTCACTTCCAGCAAGGATTAGTTGAGGGTGACCCATTCTTCCCTAGAATGGACAGCACCTCCTAACCATGGCATAGATAGATAGAAAAAGGTCGGAGGGGGAAAATATGGGTCATGCTTGCCTTTCATTTCTACTGGTGAGCCTGCCTTTGTCTGTTCTCTGTCATTTCTGCTGCTGGCCTTCGCCACCACCAGAACCCAGCTTCTTTGGCCCTCCAGCTTGAATGGGAGACCAGTGGTTGCTCAAGAACCCTCCATGTCTTTAATACCAGATTGGAATTGCTAAGATGTATTAATCATCTACTAGGTTTCTCAGGCTCTGTAGCATACACATGGCTGTTGTTGGACTTCCCAGACCCTATCGTGTGAGCCAGTCTCAAAGCCGCACCTTACAGAGTTTATCATTCTATTGGTTCTATTTCTCCAGAGAACAGCCACTTAATATCTATCTTGGTGAACTTAATATCTATCTTGGTGAACGAGTCAACTGCAGCTTTCTTTTACTGCTAGTTATTTTTTGTGAATTATTGTATCTCATTCATAAATTAAACCATATCACAATATGTATGCACAGTACACGCTGAAAGTATCTGCTGGCTTTGGTACTATTGCAGTTTCAGGGGATATGTCTCCCGAGAATAAAAGGTTTATTGTATAAAGTAATACATGATAGCATAAATATTTATGAATATGATTTTATGAATAGGCACAATTCCAGATCAATATCAGTTTTGTTTGAAAAATGCTTCTAGCAAGGCCTTAGTGCACACAATCTGAACCACATCTTTTCTTTGTGGTGACAAGGTTAATTTGCCATTAATTTCATAGACCTTCAAGTTAGTATGATGGTAGTGCATACTGACTTGTTTAAGTCGTACAGATATTTTTTTTTCATCTAACTGTCTCTGCCCAATATAGCCAATTTGCATTGCAAGATGATGGGTGAGGGTTAATAGTTCATCAGTAGTATGACACCACACGTGTTCATCCTAGAACTGTAGATGTTCCCGGATCCCCTACCTCCCTTCCCCGACCCTTCTTCTAACCAAATTCAGATGTTGTATAAGTGCAATAGTACAATGTATTCATGAGCGGTTAAAGACTCTGTTACTCTCCGGTCATTTTGAATAACAAAGAAAGTAAGAAGCTCAAAATATCCCCTTTTATGGCAAAACATTATTTTATGTGTTTGGTATATTCCCTTTTAGTTTCCTCTTCTGGAGAAACAGAGATTTTTTTTTTTTATTTTAGATTTATAATCTCATTTCATATATAAATTTTGGATCTAGTCTTTGTAATTCCCACCTGCCTGTCAATTTTGTAATTCTTCTTATCTTAATGGCTAAACAAACCATTGCATTGATTGTCATAGTTTATGAAATTATCTCCCCCACATTTTGAGTCTCTTGCATCTTCTTCTGTTTACTTATTTGTCACTAATAAGCAACCCTGTATCATGGGGTTTGAGCCATTCATTGAATCCTGTAGTCTTTCAAATAAAGATTCATTGGGTAGAACATAGTAGCTCATGTCTATTATAACAGCCTTCTGAAAGCTGGAGTAAGAATTTGAGAGCAGCTGGGCTACATAGCAAGACCCTATCTCCACAAAGGATAATAAATAAATAAATTAGCTGGTTAAATCAACAGTACACAATTGTACACAGTCATTTATGCATCATTTATTGTTTTTACACCATAGTTGAGTAGATGTGACAGAAAGCTTAAAATATTTATTGTCTGGCCCTTTCAAGAAAACCTCTGCCAACTCAAAATTAGTGTCTTAGCTCTCTAATTGATTTCAGCTAATTTCATTAAAACACATTCCCAAGGTTGGCATTACTTGGCCCCGATGTAGGAATATCCCATGATCTTAAAGGATGTTTTGGAATTCTTTTCTAAAGCTACTACATTAACTTACAATGTTCCCAACAGCATAGATATTCTACTTTCATTCTGCTTTGTTATAACTGGGCTCTGCCATTTAAAGCCTTTCTTAGTTTAATGATCATAAATAGCCCACATTGTGGGTCTTTTTGTTTTCTCTTCTTTAGTACAAAATGAAGTCATTTCTCTCATATCTATTAGTTGTTTCTCTCTTGCATGAGATTTCTGTTGGCATTCCTTCTTTGCTAATCTATTAGAGACTCATTGCTTTGCTCGGTAATTTGTGTGAGCTTCAGGATGATTTCTAGACTTATCCTACAAGAACCAGCCATAAGATACGTGAGTCCCTGGCTTACTGTGCCAGATACACATAAATCATGCACGTATTATGTGATTCATTAAAGCAGATAGGAAAGTCAGGCTTCTAATAATTATGAATGCCACCTTTTAAAGCGGGAATATCTGTGTTAGTGATGTAAATAATACCAGTAGCTCTTTTACGACTCTCTAAATCTGTAAGCTGAACTCCTGCAAGGGAGATCTGTCTTCTTCGCGTAATGAAAATATTTGCTTATGTCGTCTTAAATTTCTCATTTGTGTGTGACTCATGAAAGTAGACAAGCTATTCTGCTCTCCTCCTAAATAAAAGAACCCCATTACAATAATCTTTTTCCCCCCAAGATGAAAAATGCTGACAAGCTCAAGCCTCTCCTACTCTGGTTGCAAAAATTAAAAGGGGGGGTTGCGATAAAATAATAGAGAGAAAATATGTGACCAAGCACAGGCTGGGATTTCAGGCTGCAAGAAATAACAGCTTAGGGAGACGGGGCCACAAGAGCTTTCTCTACTTGTTTATAATCCCAAGGATAGTTACAGGTGTATCTATGGCTGACATTTAGAAGACACTAAGTCCGTGTCATTTCCTCTCTGATCTCAGGTACTCCTCTTCCAGCTTTCCACCCACGGCTGAACCCTCAGTCCTCTTGCTCCATGAATTCCAAAACAAGCCCGACTAAAAGATTTCAGTCTACTTTACTCACAAAGCTGAATTCTTGGCACATGAAGCAACACTGCACTTTTGAAGGCTGGCTTTGCTTGCTTGTTTTATTTTACTTTGCTTTGGAGACAACACATTGCTCTGTTGCTTCAGGGAATTCCTACGTGGTCCCTGGCTGTCTTCAAATCTACAAGCAATCTTCCTCCCGCAGCCCTCCAGGTGCTAGGATCTCCCAGGTGGTGGGATGCTGGGTCTGAGGTATCACTCCTGGCTTCTAAATTTCTTCCATTCCTGATAATATAAGATTTTGATGAATTACTACACACAAATTGTAGTTGGAACTCAGTGTTTGGGGACAGACAGAAAGAAGGAAGGAAGGAAGGAAGAGAGGGAGGAAGGGAGGAAGGAAGGAAGCAAGGAAGGAAGGA
>NW_022196905.1:185149189-185170090 GCF_008632895.1 Mastomys coucha | reverse complement strand
AGAGAGGGAGGAAGGGAGGAAGGAAGGAAGCAAGGAAGGAAGGAAGGAAGGAAGGAAGGAAGCAAGCAAGCAAGGAAGGAAGGAAGGAAGAAAGGGAGGAAGGGAGGAAGGAAGAAAGGAAGGAAGGAAGAAAGGGAGGAAGGGAAGAAGGAAGGAATAAAGGAAGGAAGGAAAGAAGGAAGGAAGGAAAGAAGGAAGGAAAGAAGGAAAGAAAGAAGGAAGGAAGGAAGGCTGTTTGGCCGGAGGCATGGAGAAAAAAAATGAGCGGGAGATGCAGGGATATAATGGAGCTGGGTACAGCTGATGTCTAGGTTTAGAATACTATGGAAGAATAGTGCCATAGCAACTGAAGAAATAACTGGCAAAGGCACAGCTTCTTGCCCCATGCCTGCAGAGGAGCATGAAAGGTTTCCATAGGTACTGCCCACACCCCAACCCTCTGGAGAGACATAAAGGGACTCCGAGAGAGCTTACGGAGAGGAACATGGGGCACACATTGTGGGGAGACTTTGGTTCCCAAACCCCATGTTTAGAAGGGTGGAGTCCAATAATGTCTCCAATAATTCTCAGTGTCATGTGACTAGATAGGCCTCTTTCTCTCAGTATCTGCAGTCTAGAAAGCAGACAGAAACTTTGGACTATGGAGAGAAAACTCATTCCTCTCTGGCAGCTTCTAGCTGTTAGTGTAGAGCACAGGCCTCCCGGATTTGCCACTCATTAGTGGCTTGACCTGGGTCAAGTTATTCACTTTCCCCATGTCTGAAGTAATGATAGGGTTATGATGATAGTTTAAAATAATTTCTATAAGACACTTGAAAAGGTGCCTGCACACATTAACCCCCAATCGTCTTATTAATGTCAGTTGTCATTAGGGTGGAGTAGGGCACACACTTGAAGATGATCCTTACCAAAAGAGACAATTTATGCCGGAAAGAAATGAAAGCATGTACTAAAAATGAGTATATCCCACTGCATAGTGGCAGAGTGGCCTTTCAGGAATATGAACCAGTCTTGTTCACCTTGCGCACATGAGCAGAGATCTTGTGAATGTGTGAAATCTATACAGAAACAAGGCCAAGGATCCTCTCCCCTATCCTCAAAGCTCTTCTACCACTGTCTCTTCCTGACTTCTCAGCCAAGCTTTTACAAAGAGCTCTGCTGGGAGTCTCTGTTCTCTCCCCCCACCTCCGCCTCATTCTTTGTTCCCTCCCTCCAGCCCCCAACTTTTCAACACTGCACTGATCCTGCCCCCAGGATTTCTCATGTCTAATAAACAAGCCAACAGGACAATTCTCTAAACAGTTTTTAGCTCTCTGCTTTGCCCATTCTTTTGTTCTTAGGCTCAGTGACATCATTCCTTGTTTTTCTGTCCAGGTTTTGGATGTGCTGTTACCTCCATGGCCCATGCTTGCCTCTATTGTTTCTTCTTTGCTCTAATTTATGAAGTCACCTGCTACCTGTGAAGGCAAAATATATCCGAGTCTTGAATTCAGAATATTTGGAATATATTTGTGTACACAATTATATGTTTCAATGTCTGGAATGTCATTTCTTATTGGGGAGTTCTTCACAGTCAATGTATCCCAAGTGATCACCTTCTTCATTTTTCATTTCCATGCCTAAAATGCTCCAATTGTTTTGAAAAGGACTCAATTCAGAGCCTAGGAAGTTACCCAGAATATCTACACCTCTACCCTAGGGACCTTACTCACCATCAAGGGCAATGAGTCTTCCTTTTTAATATCATTGCTATCCATTTTCTTTAGTTCCATTCCGCATCTCTCTTTTAAGCCCTCATTGCTCCCTGCCAGGATCACTGCAAAAATTTCTCACATTGGTCCTGAGGCAGTCTATTCTCCATTCTTCATCAGAGAAATCTCTCCACAATGTAAGTCTGGGATTTAAAACTCGATATTCAGCTGGCTTTGATGGATCACTACTCCTTACAGGTAAGGGCTTCATGCTGGAGGAGGGGCTTATCTTACAAAGCCAATATCTACCAGTTGAGTTCTCATCTATTCTTCAAGAATGTATTGTTGCAGCTCTATCTTGCACTGCTCTTACATGAAAAGACGTTTTCTGGGGAGATGCAACATAAATCTATTTACCTCCAATAGGGAGACTGCAGCCGACCAAACTATGGATACTGCCAAATTCTAACTCGGTGAACCAATGAGTTTTATTGGGGTTACTTACAGGAATATGGGTGATGAGTTACTTTCAGGGGGAGGAATGACTCAAAGACAGCCGCATCACCAAAGTCCTCCCCAGTATGGGTGGCAAAACACAAACGCTGGGAACCTGGAGCAAACCGCATAGCTCACAGGCAGTTTAGCAGGTTGAAAAATGTCTTTCCAAGAAGCTCAGTGGGTTGCAGCGTGGCTTGACTGAGAGGGACTCTTCGCCATCTTTATTGCTTGCTCTTTGGAGGGAGGGGCCTAGTGAACCTGGTCAGTTTCAGAGACTTCCTAAAGCTGAGTAGTTTATCTTCCGGCTTAAGTAGCTTCAGGGCAAGATGGAATGTTTCAATCTCAGAGGAGACTAGTACACAGTAGCTTCCTCCATCTTTTTATGTTTATGGGTCTTCTTTTTTGTACACGTGATTCCATTTTGTTGGAATGTCTTTCCCATGCTAATCCCCATGTGTTTTACACAATACTTAGTGTCAGCTTAGGAAGGGATTTTGAACTTCCCTATGTGTAGCACCTGCCCACCCCCCACCAAACACAGTATTTAATTACTCAGTATGAAATATGAAACCTAAGCTATACTTTTTGATCTGCTTCTCTGTCGATGTACTATAATTCCCTTGAGGGCAGAGGTTCTTCACTGCTTCCTCAGTGTCTGGCAAATGATATCCAACTAGTGTTTGTTGATTAAATGAATGAATAAACAAGGCTTAATGAAGATGCATGCATCTGGGAAGATCCCAGTTTCATAACATAGAAGGCTAATGAGGCTCCCCTCTTCAATGCCATAGGTGATCAGTAGTAGGTACTTGGAAAGAGTATGACTAGATAAAGACGCTTTTAGCTTACATCCTTTTTATCTGTAAGCTTTTATGTTTCTTATTAGGTCTCTTTCTTATGAGCAATAACTTCTTGCAGTATTCCAACATATTCAGTCTTTACAGTTAAATATTCTTGGTGATTGGTTACGTTTCTTCCAATACTAATTGGATATACAATTACCTTAGATGAGTTATAGAAAATCAGAATTTTCATGGACACAGTGTTATTTATCGTGTAATCAATCATGATCACACAAAGTGAATCTATTAAATTTTGATACATAGTTTAAAGTTTAGGCATGCTAGGACTGTGCCTGTGTGTCTGTTGTTTGGGAGAGACACTTGGCTGCTCTAGAGCATGATGAGCCCTTTTGTCTCTCCTCAGGGGTCAGGCGTATGGAATCACCTCACCAATGCAAGCTGGCACTGCTCCCTGTTGGCATTGGCTGGGAACCAGCGCAGATGCCTTTCTCTCCTCTCCAATAGACAGTGCCACAGAAAAGTTGAAACTTGGGCCCTTGAGAACTTCTTGTTGCTTTGGGAAACTTTCTTTTTGTTTGTTTTTGTTTTGTGTGTGTGTGTGTGTGTGTGTGTGTGTTTATCAAAAGATAAAGAGGAGGGGGCTACCTCCATTGAACATAACCCCCTCCTTCTCTCCATCTTCTTTTTATTTTGTTTTTTTTTTATTTTTTACACTCCATATTGTACTCTCCCCCCATCCACCCTTCAACTGTTTCACATCCCATACCTCCTCCCCACATCCCTGTCTCCATGTGGATTTCTGCGTCCCCCCAAATGACCTCTAAATTTCTTGGAGCCTCCAGTCTCTTGAGGGTTAGATGGATCATTTCTGAATGAACACAGACCTGGCAGTCCTCTACTGTATGTGTATTTGGTGCCTCATATCAACTGGTATGTGCTGCCTGTTTGGTGGTCCAGTGTTTGAGAGGTCTCCAGGGTCCAGATTAATTGAGACTGTTGGTCCTCCTACAGGATCGCCCTTCTCCTCAGCTTCTTTCAGCCTTCCCTAATTCAACCACAGGGGTCAGCAACTTCTGTCTATTGGTTGGGTGCAAATATCTGCATCTGATTCTTTCACCTGCTTGTTGGTCTTTCTGAGGGCAGTTATGATAGGTCCCTTTTTGTGAGTGCTCCATATCCTTAGTAATAGTGTCAGGCCTTGAGACCTCCTCTTGAGCTAGATCCCACCTTAGACCTGTCACTGGACATTTTTTTCCCTCCAGCTCCTCCCTATTTCCATCCCTGTAATTCTTTCAGACCCGAACAATTATGGTTCAGAGATGTAGCTGTGGGATGGCAACCCCATCTCTCACTTGATGTGCTGGAGGTGGGCTCTACAAGTTCCCTCTCCCTACTGTCAGACATTTCATTTAAGATCCCTCCATTTGAGTCCTAAGAGTCTCTCACCTCTCTGGTCTCTGGTGCATTCTGGAGGGTCCCCCCAACCTCTTACTTTCCGAGGTTGCCTGTTTCCACTCTTTCTGCTGGCTCTTAGGGTTTCAGTTCTTTCCCCTCACCCAATACCAAATCAGGTTCCCCTATCTCCGTCCACTTTCCCACCCAGGACCCTCCCTCCCCACTTGTGGATTGCTTTCTTCTCTTTCCCAAATGGGACTGAGAAGTCCTCACTTGGCCATGTCAACTTCTTTTGAGTTCTGTGGACTATATCTTGGGTAGTCTATCTTCTTCTTCTTCTTCTTTTTTTTTTTTTTTTTTTTTTTTTTTTTTTTTGGCTAATATCCACTTATTAGTGAGTACACACAATGCATGTCCTTTTGGGTCTGAGTTACCTCACTTAGGATCTTACGATGATATTTTCTAGTTCCATCCATCTGCCTCAGGATGTCCTCCTTTTTAATAGCTGAGTAGCATTCCATTGTGTAAGTGAACCACATTTTCTGTATTCATTCTTCTGTCATGGGACATCTAGGTTATTTCTAGCTTCTGGCTATCACAAATAAAGCCACTATGAACATAGTGAAACACGTACCCCTGTGGCATGGTGGGGCGTCTTTTGGGTATATTCTCAAGAGTGATATAGCTGGGTCTTCGGGTAGATCTATTTCCAATTTTCTGAGATACCTCCAGATTGATTTCCAGAGTGGCTGTACCAGTTTGCAATCCCACCAGTAATGGGTGAGTATTCTTCTTTCTCCACATCCTCTCCAACAGTGTTGTCCCCTGAGGTTTTGAACTTAGCCATTCTGACTACTATAAGGTGGAATCTCAGAGTCATTTTGTTTTGCATTTCTCTGATAACTAAGGACTTTGAACATTTCTTTAGGTGTTTCTCAGCCATTCGAGATTCCTCAGTTATGAATTCTCAGTTTAGTTCTATACCCCATTTTTTGATTGGGTTGTTTGGTTTTGTGGTGATTAACTTCTTGAGTTCTTTATATATTTTGGATTTTAACCCTCTATCAGATATGGGGTTAGTAAAGATTTTTTTCCCAATCTGTAGGTTGCCGATTTGCCTTATTGACTATGTCCTCTGCCTTACAGAAACTTTCCAGTTTCATGAAGCCCCATTTATCAATTCTTGATCTTAGAGCATGAGCCATTAGAGTTCTGTTTAGGAAATTTCCCCCTGTGTTCAATGTTCTTTCCCACCTTCTCTTCTATTAGATTCAGTGTATCTGGTTTTATGCTGAGGTCCTTGATCCACTTGGACTTGAACTTTGTACAAGGTGACAAATATGAGTCTATTTTCATTTTTCTACATACAGACAGCCAGTTAGACCAGCACCGTTTATTGATGCTTTCTTTTTTCCATTGTATATTTTTTGTGTCTTTGTCAAAGATCAAGTGACCGTAATGTGTGGTTTTATTTCTGGGGCTTCAATTCTATTCCATTGATCAGTATGTCTGTCTCTGTACCAATACCATGCAGTTTCTATCACTATTGCTCTGAAGTAAAGCTTGAGGTCAGGGATGGTGATTCCCCCAGCTATTCTTTTATTGTTAAGAACTGTTTTTGCCATTCTGGGTGTTTTGCTTTTCCAGATGAATTTGGGAATTGTTCTTTCCATCTTTGAAGAATTGTGCTGGGATTTTGATGGGGATTGCATTGAATCTATAGATTGCCTTTGGTAGGATGGCCTCTTACTATGTTAATTCTGCCAATCCATGAGCATGGGAGATTTCTCCATTTTCTGAGATATTCTTTGATTTCTTTCTTGAGAGATTTGAAGTTGCTGTCATACAGGTCTTTCACTTGTTTGGTTAGAGTTACTCCAAGATACTTTATATTATTTGTGGCTATTGTGAAGGGAGTTGTTTCCCCAATTTCTTTCTCAGCCTGTTTATCCTTTGTATAAAGGAAGGCTACTGATTTATTTGAGTTAATTTTATATCCAGCCACTTTGCTGATGTTGTTTATCAGCTGGAGAAGTTCCCAGGTAGAATTTTTTGGGTAGCTTATATATCATATCATCTGCAAATAGTAATACCTTTTTTTCTTTTTTACCAATTTGTATCTCCTTGATCTCTTTTTGTTGTCTTATTGTTCTAGCTAACACTTTGAGTACTATATTGAATAGATATGGGGAGAGTGGGCATCCTTGTCCCAATTTCAGTGGGATTGCTTCAAGTATGTCTTCACTTAATTTGATATTGGCTGTTGGTTTGCAGTAAATTTCTTTTTATTATGTTTATGTATAGGCCTTGAATTCTTGATCTCTCCAATACTTTTAACATGAAGCAGTGTTGTATTTTGTCTAATGCTTTTTCTGCACCTAAGGAGATGGTCATGTGATTTTTTTCTTTGAGCTTGTTTATATAGTGGATTACCTTAATGGATTTTCATATATTAAACCAACTTTGCATCCCTGGCATGAAGCCTACTTGATTGTGGTAAATGATGGTTTTGATGTGTTCTTAGATTCAGTTTACAAGAATTTGATTGAGTATTTTTGCATCCTCTAAAGCTCCAGCAATGAAAGTAACTGCTCACTCTGATTTCTTCCACCTCAGGTTTGCAAGCAGCCCACCTCCTTTATGAGAAACAAACAACTAACTCCTCCCCCACACAAAACATATTTTGTACCATAAATTGAGACTTTAGCCCTCAAATTTGGCTAGGTTGTAATTCTCACTTCATGTTGACAGCAAATACTGCCTAATTTCCAAGACCATGTTGAAACATTTTAGTTGTCAGGGTCTTAGGATGCTACCAGCATTCAGAAAGTACTAGATGAGATTCTAGGATTGTGAACCTTAATCACAGGGTTTAGAGAAATCAAGCTGTTACTGATCTGGAAGCTCTCCTTGGGGGCTATCTCTCTTTGTGTCAGAAAGGTGCTTTGTAAACTGGCAGAGAAGAAAGATTATTAGTCATACCCATCTGTAAACCCAGTGAAATAGAATGAGTGACCTAGACAGATGTCTCAATGTTACAATGGCACTAATATCTTAGGTGTAACTAACAGCTCGCTGTCGAATGGATTTAAGACCCAGTCAATCGAAGGAAACTTGTGTGTGGTACTATAAACGTAGCTAAGAAGCCATGGGTAGAAAGATCATAGACCTTAAAGGAGAACCTATTGCTAGCATTTTGCTAAATCAATGTAGTATTTAACATCCTTCTAAATACTTATCATTAGCTACAAATAAGGGCAGCTCTCACCTCTCATTGAATGAACTTTTTGTCACAGATGAAGACAATTACTGAGAATCACAATTAGTCAAACTATATGGACTAAGTGTGACGTGCTCAGCCCCAAATAGGAGATCTATGACATAGTCAGTATACTCAAGACTCAGGGAACAATTGTGGATGAAAGGGAAGAAAAATATAGGAGCCAGGGTATCAGAAGGATTGCTTTGTGATAGTATCTTCTCAACATGATAGGATTTTTACACTCTTGAATTCTCAACAATATGGTTTCCTGCAAAAGACCACACCAGTCAACATTTTAACATGGCCAGAGGCAAGGTTCACAAGATCCCACCCCTAATGATACATTCAGCCAATGGCTATGGAGGGAAGGAGAATCAGTTTTCTTCAGGGACAAGGCTCCTTTTACTGGATACCCAAGCTTGAGTGGTCAACCCTAAGACCATGTACATACAGGCAACACAGTTGGGCTCAGTAGGTTGTGTGTATGTGTGTGTGTGGGGGAGGTATATGTGTATGTGTGTATGTGTGTATGTGTATGTATATACAGTTATAAAAGAAGATATGAGTCTTGGAAGGTTTGTGGTGAGAGTGGTGGTAGAGGCACAGGAGAAACTGGAATGGAGCAAATCACATAAATACAAGTGTATCTATGAAATTCTAAAAAAAAATGACTTGTGAATAAGAAAAATCTGAAAATATTTTTATCTATCTCTTTTCAAAATAATTATTAATACAGAACTCAAACACACTAAAGGACATATCTTAAGCAGATATTCAGCCAAATAAATTTTATGTATGCAATTATGTATAAATAAGAAATACACATGCCTGTAACCACCACCTACATCAAACTATAAAAGTGTCAAACACCTCTTTGGACTTCTTTCTTCTAGTTAATTCTTTCCAAAGTACTGCTTTGACCTCTGCCTTTATAGACTGGTTTGTCGCCTTCATAGTAATAAAACCATAAACCTATGCACAGTGGGTTTTTTTTTTTGTACAGTAGTGTTTTACTATCTGTGGCTCCAGTTAACTGTAGTCAACTATATTTTAAAATATAAAACAATAAAACACAATATTTTGACAGGTATGGAGAGAAGAACTATGAGAGAGAGAGCAAACTCAGAGCTTTTTACTACAATCTACAGTCGTAACTGTTCTGTTTTTATTAGTTATTGTGGATCTCTCATTCCCCCCAATTTATAGGATTACGCTTATCACAGTGGTATACACATTGGAGAAAGCAGAACGTTTCGTATTATTCCTGTTTTTGGCCTCTATGGAATGTCCTGGAACATATCCCTGAGGATAAGGCAGGGCTATATTATAGCCTCTTTTGTCCAGGTTCTGTAAGGATCACTCCTGCTGTGACATGTGGCTGGCTGTAGCTCACTCTTTCCATTGTTCTATGGTATTGCATTGTGTAACTCTTCTGTAATTTAGTTTTGTGTTGTTTATGGATTTGGGATTGCTCATTGTTTCATTTTTGTTTTTTTTTTTAAACTTTTTTGAATGAAGTGGCTAAGTATTTCTTTGTGTATTTCTTTTAGAGACCATAAGCTTTATATCCTGTTGAGTGTATTGTTAGGCATGAAATTAGTGTTTCACACAAGGCACATATATATACATGTTAAGTTATAGTAGAGGCAGCCAAACAGCATACCAAATTTGTTACAGGAATTTACATTCATAGATGCAGTAAACAAGGGTTTAAATTGTGTTTTCACTTTTGCCAACACTTGGCATGGTCTGATAGGGATGTGGGAACTCCATGCAACATTTCTGTCTATTCCGCTGCCTTCGGGCTCTGGAACATCTTTATGTATTCTTATTGATTATTTGGATATTTGCTTATGTCAGGTTCCCATCCATAGACTTTTCTCAGTTTTAAACTGGGCTTTTTCTTTTTTTATCACTGATTCATAGAATCCAAAGAATTAATTTGTTAATAAAGAGTATTTGAGGCAGATAATTCAATTCTAGATTGAAATATTCTTCTCTGTGCCTACTAATTACCTGCAGTCATTGAATTCAGTCTTTCTTTCATTTAATTCTTGTTGAAAAGTTAGTTGTAGGTTTTATCATCATTTTTTTTTATTATTCAGTATTCCTCTGTCTCTGTCTCTCTCTCTGTCTCTGTCTCCCCCCCCCACACACCCCACCCTTCTCTCAATGGGATACAGGAGTTCCTGTATTGTTTGCAGGTTGTCTCATTCTGTCTTTAAGGTCATCTGCTTTTCTTTTTTTATTATTGATATTTCACTAAAGATCAGTTTCTCTTTATTTTGGTAGGGAAAAAATTTCATGTGAATCAACCATTTCATTGCTAGTTTTCTTAAGCAACATTATCTTGTATTTTGTTTTGTTCAGTTCATCTACCTAGGTTTATTTACACTTTTTGATTATATCCTTGCTTTGTGTAAACCTCTTTTCTGATCTGTCTCTGTAAAGAATTTTTCTGTATTCTTCTTAACTTGCAAGATTTCATCCTTCAGTAGACTGGTCTCAATATCTTTAGGACTATTCATTCTTCAGTCTCTCTTTGGACAAATCTACTATCCAAAGTTTTAAAATTTACAAAGAAGAATGCTTTTAACATTTTATTTATTGATTTTTTATCTCCAAACCTAGCTCCAGAAATTTCAGGCTTTCCTTTTGTCTTTTTTTTTCTCCCTTCCCTCCCATCACCACTTTGCTTCTCTCCTCCTTTTTCTTCCCTCCCCCTTTCCCTCTCCTTTTTTGTTTTGAGACAATATCTACTATGTTGACTCTCCTGTTAAGTTAATTCTCCTGCTAGGTACTTCTCCTTCATGCCTCCAGAGGAGCTAGAACAACCGGCACACATCCCTTTGTCCAATTATTATGGTTCAAAACCGTTTTTTTCTGGTTTTTTTTTTTTTTTTAAATTTTGCTTCCAATAATTCAAATGCTCAAAGAACATCAAGGTCTAAATTTGTAATGTTTGTTGATTTCAAGGTAATTTTTTTATGTGTGTGTGTTGCTGTTTATTTTAAACTCATGCAAGTTCATCTGGAGTCATGGAGGTCAGTAATCTCTTTCCGAGGTTGCTGTTGTCTGCAGAAGCCTTCTCTTGCTTCAGCTGTAAGTCATGGGCACTGCACGTTCTGCCTTTTCAGAAAGATACATCCTCAGAAGGAGCAAGGCTGTTTTTATTCTCTCTTTGTTAAATATTATCCAGAATCACTTTACCTTTCATGATTTTATCTGGAGTTCAGCTTTCATGTCATAAGTTCATGGCTCAGCCTCCCACGAACACACAGAGACAAGATTGGCATTGTCCTCAGCATTTCTACCATCTGACTACCCACCACTGGGTGCTCCACTTCTCTTGTGGTTTCCCTGATTTTATATGAGCCCTACAAGATATTCTTGCTTTTTTTTTTCCCCAGAGAGATTATGAAGAGACCAGTTCTCCTCCCCATGATGCTTTAGAACAGTTCTCTTTGGGGCTCTCTGAGGAGGGTTGGTGCTGATGGTGGTTGTATTGATGAGGAAGGAGATGAGTGAAGTATAAACAGATAAGACGTGGGCTGTTAAGTGGATTTTATTAAGCATGGGCATAAAGCTGATACAATGGCTAATGAAGCCTGGCAAGTAGTTTTGAGAAGTCAATGAAACCCTGCTATGTTTGTGTGTCATTTCTATTCATCCCGGATTTTTCAGTCCTTTAGCTGGTATAAAAAGGGAGAGAAACACATCTCTCTTTTAGTGAGGGAGATCAACATTGGGTGTTATATTTATGATCTTTTTAGTAGAGTTCATATTGCCTCAGGTGTTCGGAGCATGGAGAAAGGTAACAAATCTCTCTGGATGTGTCATAATGATAAAATAACCTTTGAAAAGACAGCTACAAATTAAGTATTCACAAACACTAGCAGAATATCGAAATTAAGTATGAGATAAAATAACCACAATTTAAAGAAATGCTTTAAGACCATGGGATGTTTAAGGAACAACTGAGAATGTAGTATGAAGAAAATGAGGTGAGTAGAGAAGGTGGTTGACAGGACCCAGTGCCTTGGTTTAGCTGTTTGCCATATTTAGGACATCTTTATCTTCTCAGAGCATGTAGAGGAACACAGCAGCATCTGAGCTCTTATGGTGTTGATCTTCTTAGACTGATGCTATAGGGAGATATCAGCAATAGCAAAAGTGGCCTGATTGAGCAGAGAGGGTCTCTGTGAGAGTCTTTGTGAATATGTCTGTCTGTCTGTCTGTCTGTCTGTCTATCTATCTATCTATCTATCTATCATCTATACATCTCTCTCTTTCTCTCTCTCTCTATATATATATATACACACACATTCACTTGCTATATATGCATATACATGTGTGTGTGTGTGTGTGTGTGTGTGTGTGTGAGAGAGAGAGAGAGAGAGAGAGAGAGAGAGCATGAGAGACGCATGCATGCATGTATATTTACTTGTGTGTACTGAGAGTAGCAACAGTTCTGACATTGGCCTTTATAATTCCATTTTTACCATGCCGTCCCCTGAATTGCTTTTACAGAGACTTTTGCACTTGTAAGACCATAATCAGAAAATAATTATTTCGGGGATTTCTAGAATCCAGCTCCAACTATTATTTTGTGGAGTCTTATTGACGAAGCTACTTCAATACTTGCGTAGAGTTACAATCCATGCAGAGTTAGCTGGAATATTTCACCTAGAAACTGGGCATTTTTTTATTTCTCAAGTTTATTAGATCTTTTTTTCATTGGTATTCAAATATAAATCAAAGAACACATCAAAGAACCTCATTTTTCCACTCATAGGAAGTAAATCTAAAATCATAGTAGAAAGGCTGGAAAAACAAAAATAGTTTTATGAGTGTAAATTAGGCTTAGAATAGTTGTTATAGTCAATTATATAGCTATATGACTTAGGAAGGAGATAAGGAAAAGGAATATGTCTTGTTCAGAAAAGAAAAGATCAGTGTACTACCCAGGAAGAGACAAAGGACTACTAATGAGCACACAGGGTAAGCTATTTGTTGTAGAGTCAGAATTAATACACCAAGAGAGCGAAACCACAAAAATCATGCTATAAAATCCTGTCAGGCAAGCTGGTTTGTCAGCTCACTGTGAAGGGTGCTGTGGTGAACATCTGCTTTCAACAAAAAAGGCAAATATCAAGGCTCCAGCAGTTCCAGGCATGCTCCCAAGAACTGACTCTGCTCAAGCTAATTCATGTTAGATGCGCTTTTCCAGTTGCTGCTGGAATTCCAGGCAGCAACCGTACACTGATTTGGTCAACAAACGGATAGCATGACAGATCAGATACAATCAGACTAATTTCCATCTTCCCCCTCTGCTCAGGAAGGTAAATGACTCGAAGGCCTGAAGGGATGCTCTTGGATGCGTTTCAAGACTACATACAGAGGAAAGGGAATGTCTACAAGACAGTACAGATCTTGTAGGTCTTAACTTCAGTGCTGTATCCAATATCGTAAAGACTGGTGCTTTCTGGAATAGTGCACCAAGGTCAGAAATATTCAGAAATGGAGAGTAAATTTACAGTTCCTCCAGGGAGTCATGGGGAGTAGTGGGAGGTTGGGGGAGGGTTAGAAAAAGAATTTTGTTGGAAAGCAATCAGGAGTCTTACCTGATTTAATAGGTTTTAAGGTGCCTAGTGAGTGCTTGACAGATATTATCTGCTATGTTGAATATGATCAATTGTCCCTTAAGGTTTTTTTTTTTTTTTTTTTTTTTTTTGATGTCTTCTAGAGAATATTCTATGGTGTGCTTTGGAAAATTGAAAGACACAAAACTGCATGTTGTTAGGTTGTTAGGTGTCTGACAATTGTGGTTCTGAATACAAGCTGGGTTTGTGTGACTTAGCAAGAATCATGCAGTATACAGAGGGGGAAAATCATGCTGAAGAAAGTTAAAACAAAAACCACACACACACACACACACACACACACACACACACACACACATACACTTTCATTGTACGTGGCCACTTTCTGCTGGCCAGTGGGTTTATGGAGAACCGAGCTCTTTTCTGCAGTAGAAGTTAGTGTGTGTGGTGGCCTGCCCATTTGATGACTAATAGATAGTCTTCCTTTTCCAATATGATTTTTCCAGTTGTTCTCATCAAGGGTTAAAGGTCTGTTTTCCACTTTTTAATTGTGGCCTGTCTGTGGGACTTGTTGGTTCCCAGAGCGGTGTGGAATGATGGTGTGTGTCTGTTCCATGCCCGGACCTCAAAAAAATCTTGCACATTTTAAAACTTTGTTTTTGCTTTTGGAACCCTGCCTGCACTGGCCACAAGAAACACACATACATCATACCGACTGTCACAGACGAGTTAGTCTCCAACCAGCCATGAGCAGAACCATGCAGCAGACATGTAGAGTGAGTGAAACAGAATGATTAGATTATCATTGGGTGGTGCTGGTGCATGGGAACAGAAAATGCTTGATTTTTGAAATATGTGGATGTTAAGAGGCCCTTACATCAGTGGCGACTGAACTTAAGAGGTGAGTGTTCTAGTGGTGTAGTCTCTGCTTCTGTGGTAAGTCACTTTGGGAAAAGCAACTCATGGGGAGAATGGGTTTCTGTGGCTTACACTTCCGGGTGGCAGGCCATAGGTGAGGAGCTGAAGCAGGTGTTTGAAGCAGTAATCATGGAGGAGAGCTACTTACTGGCTCGCTCTCAGGCTCATGTGTTGCTAACTTTGTTATTCAGCTCAGCACTGTCTGCCCATGCAATGTCTACCCATGAAAAGCCCACAGTGGTCTGGGGCTTCTTTGGTCAGTTACAAAGGCAATTACTCAACTGAGACTCTTTTTAACTGATCCCAGGATATGTTTTATTGGTAGTTAATATTAACTAGGACAGCCAGCGTGCAAGTACCAGCCATGCCTGATATTTGATGGCTTCCTGATCCCTGGATTAGTTTTGATGTGCTTATGAACCCACAGATTCTACTCTCAGTGTCCTGATAGTTCCCCTTCTAGAAACTGATAAAATGATGACTATAGAATGTATACTTAGTAATGTAATATAGACTCCATTCCTCTGGTTATTTTGATGAGTTGGAGGCATCTATTACCTAGGCTTTCAATGTATCTATGACAATGATTCCTGTTTCATTAAACTTTTACCCAGCTATCACTGTATCCATTGTTACTATTTGCAAATCCATATCTGTAGCAGGAATGGCGGGGCTACCTCTATGCAAACGCCGGAGCTGTGCACGGACAAAAGCTTCTCCTGCAGGAGGACCTGATGGAGGACTGCCTGAGAGACCGAGGAGTGCTGGTGTAGACAATGCCAACCAATCAGGAACTGCTGTTTAGAAGAGACGGTTTCACGGGACCAATCGGGGCATAGGTGGAGGTTATTAAAGGAGCTTGCAGCAGCGTTCAGAACAACATGTCTCACCTGCTTCTGGAGTTTGTGTTGTTGACTCTGCACCACCTGACCTCCAACCCCCAAGGGCAGGTGGGGTCAGGCGGCGAGTAGTCCCGGGCACAAGTACTGACTGTACATCTTTCCGAGGTCTCTGGTTAGGAGATAGAGAATGCTGCATCACCTGTGGTGCAGTCAGTCGATCCTCTTTGATCCTCTTTATATGCACTACTACTCCATTCATGTTTAACAGTGCTCTTTCTCAAATACATTTGGGAATCATCACACAACTATGCCTTCAACATATTAATTTACTCACATTGAATTATTTTATTACATGCATCATTAATTTATGCACATATGTCTAGAGTTTCTAAGGTGCCAAGAAAGGTCTTGGACACCTTCACAGAAAAGGTCAATACAACTGAGCTTTTTAGCAATTCTTAGTGATTAAAAAATAAGGAACACACACAACACACACAACACACACACACACACACACACACACACACACACATCAGATACTTCCACGTAGCAATGCCTGTTACGAAGGAGAAGAAGAGTCATCTAAGGAGTTATTTTAGTAGTAATGATTATTTGTTCGCTGCAACAGTAACAGGGTTCTGAGCCCTGAAGGTACGAAGCTGGCCACTTCAAATGCTATGTAGAGGTAGTTGTGGGTAAGGGAACAGAAAGAACAAGGACCTTAATTGGGGAAGGAGTTTGAGGTACTTGAGGAAACTAAGGAAGGTAGAGAGGGGAGCAGAATGAGGACCAGGGATGCCGCTTTGACCAGATGCCTTTTGATGACTTTCCAGTACTGAACGTAACTTCCAGAATGGTACCTCGCAGTCCTCCTACTTTATAATTCTTGCTCCTGAGGACTACCCAAAAGCTATGACACCAGTCACCAAATTCTGGTTTTGCTGCCCCAAACCCCCAAAATACTGGTTTTGTTTGCTTTCTGAATCAAACATGGTCTGATTCAGTGTCAGATGTCTGTGTGTGTATGCACTGTGTCTTTAGATGCCCTTTGATGACTCCCTTTCCTTGGAGATTCACTCTCTGTCCCCTGTACTCCCAAATCTTCAGCTTCCTTCTCTTCTACATTCTCATTTCTTCAAGGGGGAAAAAAAAAAGAAATCCTATTTCAGTTGGAAGGAACACATCCAAATGAAAGTTTAAAAATTTAAAATAAACATGTCTTGATAGTGTGTGGCTAAAATACCAACTATATGCAAGCAGTCCCTTAAAGGCTGGTCCTTCCCTTGAACACTGGCTTGTTACTTGAATAACCAGCTACTGCTTAGAATTTCCTCCCATGGAGTATTTGATGTTATTTCCCCTCAACCTGTCTTATTACTATGCATCCTGTTGGTTCTTCTGCTCCTGTTCTTTTGCATCTCAAAAGCACACTCATGGATGATGCATGGGGATGTATTTAATTTCCTGCCCAGTGTTCCAGAAAGGCTTAGGAAATATTCTTTTCATCTATTTGGCTAACTCTCAGAACTCAGCTCATTGAACCCGAAGAACCTGATCTCAGTATTGATGACCGAATGTGGCTTCTGACCTAGGATCTCATCATTGGTCATTTAGTCTCCTTGCTTTGTATTGGGAATGGTGGCTAATAGCAACCATGCGCACTTACATTTAGGGGACTTGGTTTGCATGAGTTTGCTTCTCATTGTTAGTTTTGGGTGACAGGTGTGTCATTCGTCTTGGACTGACTACACTGACAGTGGGTAGCCATGAGAATCCTGCTGGATACACTGAGTTATTATTAATATCACTGCGATTGTTTTAGAGAGGCAGTTAGTGACAAAGCTCACATGTCACTCTCCGGAGATCCCCATGTCTCACTAGCGTGCTGGTGTTGTATAAAGGCACAGATTCTACAACACTGTTTTTTCTAAGCGTATTTGTGTAGTTAAATGTGGCCCGTGCTACTGTCTGACTCTGCTGAGAAAGACTGAGACGATTTTTATGTGACAAGAGCCGCTTTTAGGAGGAGCAGAATGATGCCAGCTACCAACTTTCTAAATTGCTTCCTTGCTTAATGTAGACTGTGCATAATGTTAGAGTGGAGAGACTAGAAAAGATATTTTTAAGGGTTTTTTTTTTTTTCTGTAATGGAGAATGAGTAAGACAAGGCATTTTTGACTCAAAATACTATAGCTTTAGGACTATGCAATTTCCCCTGGCAATAGGCAATCAGGAACAGCCAGAAATCCAGGTAAACCACTAATACATACATACATACATACATACATACATACATACATACATACATATGTATATATGTAAATAAAATAAAAAATGTAAAAAAAGGCTGATAAAAATCAAGTTAAAGAGGTCCCAAAATGCCCAATTCAGGACTTTCAAGATCTGTAAAGTTCTGTAGGTATTTTAGATTACCCATAGCGAAAATACAACTCTGTGTTAACTCAAACACATGACAAGCTTTCCTTTTCCTTTTTCTTGTTTTTCTTTCTCTCTCTCATTCTTCCCTTCTTCTTTCTTTCTTCCTTTCTTATTTATTTATTTTTTGTAATTTCTTCCCCCTAAAGGGTTGAATATAAGCCATGCTTTCTGGAATGTGCTTAGAATTTCATCACTTAGGAGTCTGGGGCTAGAAGATTCTGGGTTCAAAGCCAACAGGGTCTAAACAGAGGTATCTGTCTTAAAAAGCAATGAAGATTGTATGTCATGTAGTAATTTTTAATTTAAATTATCAGAGTCTGATTAGTATACCTTTTCATATTCTCTCTCTGGCCAAACTTCGAAGAAGCTGATGTTTGTCACTTCCATGCACTCAACTTGTATTACATGTACATGGATTATAAACAACATGTAGTATTATTTTACATGTTCCATAAATTTTGTATGTTTACAGTATGACATTACATGTGTCAGTATGTGTTTACTTCTTCATTTTGAGCTATAACCGTGCTCTAATTTATATGTGTTTTTCTCTAGCTCCAGTTTAAGTTATTAACATATATTTCATATGAGAACATTAATATTCTGTTGAATATATGGATTTTCAATTTTGAATATTTAAAATATTGCTGCAATGACTACTTTTGGACATTCTCCTTGTATATGTCTGGAAGAGTTTCTTTAGGTGATATATTTCGAAGTGGAGTTTTTGAGTTGTAGAGTTTTGACATTCTACTACTTTCCTAGACATTATCAGATTATTGCTGTCAATTTGTCTCTACCAGTTCTTCTTGATCAATATGCTTATTAGTAGTGTATAGTATGAATTTTAAATGTTGTCAGTTGGATGAGAGAAATATAGTATTTCTTTGTATTAAGTGCTATTTCTTTGTTTTCCAGAGAAATTAAGTAGTAATACATATGTTTATTTAGCTCAGTATTACTAGCATTTTATAAACCTTCCCTCTTGTAATGTCATGAAGATATTCATTCATATTTTCTTCTGAAAACATTAAAATTGATTTCCTTGGGATTATAGATGAGAGTTTAATTTTATGTTATTACTATGTAAGTCATGTTGTGAACATGTTGCCAGGTATATCAGCATTGGATGCCATATCTTGTTTCTTCAAGTGAATTTCAGTTTTCCTCAGGGTGTTTTCTGTCTACATAATTCTGCTTTTGGACGGTTAGTTATTTTATTTCTCTTTTGTTCTTCCTTTAGACAGTATGGCACCTCTTACTAACATGTAATAAAAATCATCATCTCAGAGTTCATAGCCCCTGCCTCACTCTTCAAATTTTTCTTTAAAATATTTGTTTTACTGCTCTTCACAGAAGAGAAAGCATGAACTAAAATAAACATACATTCATGGTTACTCAGCTTCCTTAGCAATCAGGGAAATAAAAATGTGCTTTGCATAGTGTCTAAATGATACCCATGCATAATGATTACAGTTAGAGTTTTGATTGTAATTTCATTGCATTTATGAAAAACCTAACTGAATTGAGCCACATACAAATTTGAATCTTTACACTCAGAAGAGTGGTCTACCTTGCCATTTGTTTGGTTTTCCTTTATAACACATATTTTTTCCTATAAAGATCTTGTACACATTTTTACTAAATTTTTAATAATTTAGTAATCATAAATTGTCACTAAAATTATTTCTGATATCTTAGAACTTTGAAAAATATTTTCATATGGCATTCTTGGATTGTTACATAGGAATCCTCCTCACTTTTAACCATTCTGGTCTTGTCTCCAGTAACTTTGCTGATTCTCATTATTTTGATAACAGTTTATTTGGGGTTTGATACTACAGGAATGGATGCTTCATCCTTTTATTTCTGATTATTATAACTTTAGAAAGCAACCAACTAACAAGCAATGATTTACTTGTTTTTCATTCAAAATAGCAGGATATCATTTAGAACTTGTGGTTTGGGGGCTCAGAGATGACGTGTCCAAATAAACCAGTTTAAGCTGAGAGCACCTGCATGGAGGAGAGGCAAGAAGGCTTTCCCCACGAGTTCCTGCATCCCAAGGACCTTCTAGAGGAAGGACAATTGTCGTGAGCCCCCTTCTCATAAGCTCACCAAACAAGGAGGATAGAAAAGAAGACTGAGTTGACCTAACAGAGTCCCCTTGACCTTTGTCCTGGATTTACTTGGGTCCACATCCTTTTCTGTTGATTTGGATCTACTCCTCTTCAGTTGACCACAGGCATCATTTCCTGGTCCCTAATAAAGAAGGTTCATAAGCCTCTGAACCTCACTGGGTGATGGGCTGCTCAGTTTCCTTTAATACACGACCTAGTGATGCTAAGCTTGTATATCTTCCTCTTGTCTACCTGCCTGTTGCCAATCCTTCAGAGGACAGAGAATGCAATCAGTTGAATACAAATAGGAGCAGTTACCATCTTTGTTTTGGTTCTTTTTATAATTGGAGATATTCAGTTAGTTTTTCTTCAGTTGGGATTTAAATGGAGTCTTCATAGATACATGCTATGAAAAGCAATGGAATCGTATGTTTATTAAATGTACATATTTATCAGGAGTTTGCAGTTATAAAAATGTGCAGCTAAGACTGTTACTGTAAGAGAGATGTAGTAAAAAAAAAAGAGAGATGTAGTAATGAAGAGAGGAACACTATCTAACTCATAGCTACATTTCTCTGAAGTGGAAATGTTTGAGCTATTAAAGACACAGGAAAGTTTCAGGGGATGTGCCTTTGTCTGGTCAGAAGAGACTGTTAAGAAAGCTCGTGACAGGTCTCCAAACTTTTAGCAATCAAGACTCATCAAAACATACACTGTGGTCTCTGTTACTATCGTTCCCATCATGGGACACTGAACAAAATAGCTTCCTTGAGAACAGATGCTGAGGGCAGCCCCCTTGCTCCTCACATCCTCCTTCTTCTATTTGGAAGGGGCTCTGTTCCTTCAGGTCGTCAACCACTGGTTCAAAGTCCAGGAGTGTGCCACTCCACTGGAAGAACAATGGTGTCCACACTCCCCAGCTGCCAGGAGGTGTGGCCAGAGGGGAGGGGTTTTGTTTGTTTGTTTGCTTTGCAGAGGCCTTTCCAGCTTCAATATTAGTAGGTGGGCTTTGTCTCACAGGGTAGATGCTCCTTCAACAGAGATAAGTTCAGATGATGTAACTGAAAAGAGTAAAAAGAAAAAAAAAGTCCTCAAAACACTATGCAAGTTTTGAAAGCTACCAGAAAATTCCTCCTTAAATTTAATGGAGGAACACATTTTCTTTTTCTCTTACCTGTAAACTTAGGAATGCTCACTTTATTCCCTTTCCTTTTTACTTTTTTTTGGAGTGCTCAGTTCGAACTTCAAGCAGACAGCCACGGAGCCATCAGATTTTACAAGATGGCATTGAGCTCTGCCTATAATTTATGCAAAAAAAAAAAAAAAAAAA
>NW_022196905.1:185105759-185149133 GCF_008632895.1 Mastomys coucha | reverse complement strand
AAAAAAAAAAAAAAAAAAAGAGCACCCTGCATACTGAGCGCAAAGTTTACAAGTCACAACAAGATTATTCCAACTGCCAAAATAGCTCAGGGTGCTGAGCCCAAACAATTTCTGCCTTAACCATCATTACCGATAATAATCCGTGGGAGCCAAGCTCAGCTGGCTCTTTGGCTGGTTGTGTGTGAGGTCGCATGGAATGCCGCTGACTCCCCAGCTTCTATTATCTAGATAGAGCCTTGCCAAGTAACAGAGATGGGCTTTTGTGAGCTGCACAGATTGATGTAATTTGATGTAGCCACTTATGAGTCAGGAGACACATAAGCTGTCTAATTAAAAATGCCCTTTTTGCTCAGACTCTTTTCAGGCCCAAACTGCACTTTCATACAAAGGAATGCATAAATATACATGATAATTGACTCTAATGACAGGAAAAGAATGTGATGAAATGCTTCCTGATAAAATCTAGTCTAGGCATGCAGAGAGGACCAGGACTCCTCTTTAGTCACTGTGATTTACAACCTCAAGGGTGAAATTCTAAAGGGTGAAGCAATTTTCTCCCAAATGGAATGAACATGGGTGAAGAAGACCAGAGACCTTTATGTTATTCCAACAAGGAAAAAAAAATAAAAGAACAATGTTCTCTAGATGGCAAAGGAATACCCTATTTGACAAGCTTTCCCTCCTGGCTTTTCTTGTATCAAGTGATTTTTCAAGTCCTCTTGCATGCTGGTTGTGGTCCTGATCACATAACAGTGAGGCTTGGGAGGTATCCTGAAAGGCACATCATTCCTGGGCTTTCTGTGTGTCTCTAGACACACTTCCCCTATTTTTATTGTGATTCTGGCAGTCTTGGAAACATGGAATGCAATTATAATGATCAAGGATCTGAGTATTAGAAAATGAATCTCTGAAGCTAGACACAGTTGTTAGGACACAATTACAAAGCCTTCAGTGAACATTCCATGCATCTTGGAGATGGGAAACTTGAGTGGGGACCTCCTTGCATACAGTGGTATTACCTCAATAAAACCCAGTTTGGCATTCGACAGATGGATGGTTCATTGGATTTCTTACCTTAAAATCATTCAATCTTGAGCTGACAGAGATAGCATTTTCTTTGTGAAAGAACTGAAAGAAAAAAAAAAAGTACACAAACAAATAGAACCACAGGTTCAACAAACACATATGTCATCTGATTTAAAACAAGGTTTTAGCAATTAAAGAACTCATTGACAGAACAGCTATCCTGAGCCATTAGTAAACGGCAAACATCCAACAGACTAACGTTTATGATGCTCATTGTTGGTGATCCAGGCAAAGCCACGCCCTCTAAACATTGCCTGGGTTTCCTTTGTCACCACTAAAATGATCTTCGTTACAGATGTAATTCTTCTTTTTACTCAACTTAAAGGATATATATTTTCAAATAGACCCAACTATTTATCAAAATATGTTCCTGAGACAGAACTATGGCTCTAGTAGTTTACAATTCCTTCAAAATGCACCACCATCGATGCATATCTCCAGTGAACAATTCACCCATTTGCATGCGTAAGATCCAAGTATGACTTTCACAGTGACCTTCTGCGGCCACAGTCAACGCTGTCCTATGTTTCTTGGTCTGCTTTTCT
This sequence comes from Mastomys coucha, assembly GCF_008632895.1. NCBI lineage: Eukaryota > Metazoa > Chordata > Mammalia > Rodentia > Muridae > Mastomys > Mastomys coucha. Next base: position 185,147,502 of record NW_022196905.1, on the reverse strand, counting down.
TACCATTTTTTTTTTCTCTCTAACAATGCTGGTGATTTTGGAGGTGATAGACAAAGGCTGTCATGTGTCTAGGAAGTAGCAAACAGGACCTGCCATCCTGAGAACGTTGGTGGACTTAACTTACGGCTGGAGAATGAGATACATGTTGCTGCGCAGCCTTGTGGTAGACAGTGCAATAAGGGAACTTCTTTCTAATGGCTGACTCCTTACCTTCCCAACACCCCTCCTTCCACCTGTCTTCCTGTTTCCACAGCTCCTGACTCTCCCATCCTTAACTGAGGGATACTTAATGGTCAGAGCGAGGTTATGTTAGCTTCGTTGTACACCAGTCCTTAGAAGCCAGAGGATGTAAGGACTGGATTGTGGCTAAGGCATCGGCAAGAAGATATATCCTGAAAACTTTTATCCCTCCGCATGTCATATTCCATCCTCCAGTTACACTCCTTTACTGGATTTCTCTGTCATATGCTAGGGCTCTCCTGTGTGCTCTGTTACAGGCTGGTGCCCACTATGGCTCTTCCATTCCTCATGGTCTTCTTTTAAGTATTTTCTATCCAAGTTCCAGTCACACCAAATGTATCTATCCAAGTTTCCAGTCCCCCAAATCCACCTACCCAAGTTCCCAGTCCCTAACAACCTCCTATCCTAGTTCACAGCCCCCAATACCCTCCCATCCAAAGTCATAGTACCAAACACCCATCCACCGCCTTGTGTCTGCTTCTCCTGAGGTGCCCAGGCCCATTGCACACCAAGCTGGATTGGATGGAGGGAAGCTGAGCTGGTATAGGTGATATCCAGATGAGTGCACTGTCAATGAACACACACAGGAACAGCTTCAGCTGGCTCACTTATTAGGGGAGGGAAGAAGGGGGTATCTATGCCCTGGGGAGGTGGCTAGGGTCTCTGGGCAAGGTTTGTGTGTCTGTGTACCATTGGCCAGGGGAGGGGTGTTGGAAGAGGCTTCATCTACATCGTTGGGGGCTGTAGGGTGAGTGGGGGCTTATACAGTCAAACAAGGATTGAAGTCTGACATCTATCAAGGTGATAAATTCTTACTGGACGTGATGGTGGGGCAGCTAGCTTTATGGTACCCTGTTGGAAGAAAGAGGGTAGCCAACTTCTGGCATCTTCATGTTTGAGGTATCTGGGATTGAAGCTCTCTTGACCCTTCCTTTGTAATCCTTGGCCCTTTTGCTCCCATACCCACCTACCCAAGTTCATAGTACCAAACACCCACTGATCCGAGTGTATATCCCCCCATACACACACACCTATCTGCCTGTGGGTAGCTTTTTCCTTAGCATTGGGTCATACCAACTCTATGCTAGGAGTCCTTGCCTAGCTGCCCACCAATCATGCTCCACTCTGTTTTCTTCTAACTGCATTCTTCATCTTTTCTAGGGCAAACTGGCTTCCCTTGTGTTATCTCTTGGGTGGCATTCTCTCTGATACAGCAGGGACGGAGTTACCCGAGGGGAAAGAATTTAAGGCTTTTCAATGAGTGAGGGGGCCCTCAGTAAGATGAGAGGGGGAGAAGTAGAGGAAGTAGGGGAGCCTTTGAGTTTCTGACGTCAGGGTTTCCTTGAGTACCACGGTGCTGGTCCTGGGCCTATTCAATGGCTCCCCCAGAGACTAGAGCTGTGTAGTACAACAGAGAGGAGGGCTTGGTATTTTGGGAGGGAAGGTGTGTTGGTTAAGGTTAATGCTGAGCTTCTGGTACTGGAAATTGTTCCACAATAGCCTAGACAAGAAAATGTTTTTTGTTTTTGTTTTTTAACTCCAGGAAAACCTAAATATAGTATCCCAGGGCTGATGTTCTGGTACCATGACCATTCTGGTTTTATTTTGGTTTTGGTGTGTGTGTGTTTTGACTACTTCTATGTCTAAAATCCCAATTCTTACCAACTAATACTCATTCAGTTAATTCACACAAATTTCTAAGGCAGTCTAACATCGAATTCCATTTTTCAAATAAGAAAACAGGGGGCGGCTGCGTGTTTAGTAAGTAAAAAAGGTAGATGGGTATCTACTGGGCATTATTTGAATCTCCTATATCACCCTGTTTCCCCTATAATTTTAAGTCTCCCCTTCCCCAGTATTTTTTTTTTAAACTTTAGTCTTTCAATCATTCACGCTGTCTTAATTTACAAACCATGTTTATACACATTATCAGATCTTCACAATAATCCTCCAAGGATACAATGTAGATGAGCGAATACTGTCATTTCCATTGACAAATCAGAAAATTGATGTTCACAGACATTGTTACTTAAAATATAGCTCATTCATTCATAAAGCATCCTAAAGAATGTTTATTCAAGTCCATTCATGCTTTTGGAAACAAAGACTCATAAAATGAAATTCTTTCCTAGGTGCCCATACCTAGCTCCTGTGGAACCAGCCACACTATGAGCTCACCTTTGGTTGATATTATGGAACTCGCCATAACTTTAGAGCCAGTCAACTGAGCCACAATTTACTCTGTATAGACAGGATTCTTTTTTAGCTGGGTGAAATAGTATGAACCCATAATCCTTGCCCTTGGAAGTTATGGTAAGTGGACCACAAGTTCAAGGTTGGCTTGACTTCGTAGTAAGGCCCTGTGTCAAATAAATACAATGAAGATATTTTCTACTGTGTACATCTGCTGTGAGATAGTAAATGAAATTCGTATGTAACAGGCACATCACAATCCACATAAATACTAAATATCTAACAGAAATCACGTTTGCTATCCCTTCTTGTCTCTTTCCGCTCTTAAGTTGAGAGGATTAAGGAATATAAACACTTTATTCTCTAGTGTGTGATTCACTCCACATCATAGAGTTATAAGATCAAGACAATCAATCCCACATGCCCCTTCCTCTTCTCTCCTTCCTGAACTGGCCTGTTTTCTCCTTGTCTGGTCAGACTACCATTTAACTTCTAGCTACCCTCTGTTGTAGGAAGCCTCCAACTCCATCAATCTACTCCTGCTTTCAGCAGACTCTGTTTTAAGCCTGAATTCTCCAGCTCACCACTTCAATGTCTTGCCACTAGGTTTTGTTGTCGGTGGTGGTGCTTTTTGTGGGTTTTTTTTTTTGTTGTTGTTGTTGCTTTTTTGATTTTTGTTTTTGTTTGTTTTGATTTTCTGCGCCCTTACTATCTCTACTCAGCAGCACTCCAGCCCCAGCTTGATGCAAACACCGGATTGCTCACCAGCAAGAGAGCCCAGCTGCCACAGATGCGGTGGCATCTAAAGGTGCGGTGCATTCTGGCCTCACTCACCTCAGCCAAACCCTCAGCTCTGCATAGCGGGCTTTTCATTATTGGCTCAAAGGCCCCTCAAAGTACTTCTGGATGATTCTCTCATTCCTCAGATTCTCACTCATACCCTCCTATAAGACTTGCTTCCTAGTCTTTGAAGCTGCCATGTCTCCCCAAATAAAGGCTCATGCTTGCACATTCTTGGTTCCTAGCTATGTAGCTACCTCTTAGAAGAGTTGGGGCCCAGTGGAAGGAAGTTGCATCATCGCAGGTGTGTGTGCCTTTGAGTGGGGACCATGACCTCTGACCTTCTGAGTCTCTCTATGCTTCCTCATGGCCATGAGATTAAGAGTGAGCAGGCTTACCCTCTGTCATGACTCTTCTGCCTCAACACTGTCTCAGAGCAATGGGGCCAAGCATCCATGCATGAACTCCCCTCCCCCCCCCCACCGAAACCATGAGCCAGAACAACCTTTTCTCCCTTTATGTTGGTTATTTCAGGCTTTTCATGACAGTAACAGAAAGCATACTTCTGAGCTGAGAAAATCAAGGTCACCTTTCCAATTCCCCTGGAATGCTCACTATGTGCTGAGCACTATTGTGCTATGTCTTTTATTTGTATGTTACTGACTTTTCACTGAAGGGTTATGGTATATGATGTACACTTACTATCTCTCTCTTTGAGAGATGATTCAGTTTAGGCTCAGAGAGGTCTAGGTAGGTGGCTGGGACTAGAGGCTAGTAACCGCTACTGCTCTACAGGTTAATGTAGTAAGCACTGATGCTCTGCGGGTTAAGGTAGTAATCACTACTGCTCTGTGGATTCATGCAGTAACCACGGCTGTTCTACAGGTTAACACCCAGTGCTGGCCTTCAAAACACCAAAAAAGAAAGTCTCATTGTTCCTCCTATAAAGCACAATTTAGGGTTTGTTAATTGTTCAAAATTAGACTAAAAACCCCACGTAGCCATGACAAATCTCAGCTCCCAGCCTTCTCCTCATTAATTTCGTTTCCTCCAGGGTTTAGCTGAGCTTTTGAGCACTTACATTTGTATTTTTGAATATCATGCTGATGCGATTATTTACTCCATTGTCTCCTTTATCCACTCTCAACTGCCTTTCCCCAGACTGCATGGAGACAGAGCCCTGTATAAAGCACCACTTGTCTCCTCTCTGTACAGGCCGCATCTTCTGCGACTTCCTGTCCTCTTGCAGGCTAAACAATCCCGATACACTCTGAAAGGTAAATGCTAATCATGGCAAAGGCATAGGGGCAGAGTACTTAATTTTTCTTCCTGAACTCTGAAGTGTAAGACTTAAAATTAAGGCCCATTGTTATGTGCTGGCTTAATCCTGGTGACACCTGAAAGGCCACCAACAGCCTAATTATGAGTTCCTCTCAATCCCCAGCCCCATGGATAATGTCTCCTAGCCAAAGGACAGCCCCTAACAAGAGAACTGGCTGTCTTTCCTACCTAGGTCTGAATAATGATTTCAGTGCCTTGCCGAAGTGTGCATGCTGTACAAACGAGCATTCCATTCTCTCTTGGGAACCAGGGATCACTTCACTATTGTGATGCCACAAAGCCTGCCTCCCATGGCTCCTGCTCTCTTGGGGCTCTGTGAGGTGTGCCTAGTCCTTTCTTGGGCTATTTCTCTCTGTTTTAGTTACATTGGGGTTGAGTCTCTCTCCTAGTGTTAGTGCTGGTATCTCACTCATTGTTCCTGCACCAAGGAGTGGTGCTTAGCCTGTTTCCTTTTGTCACAACAATGTATCCCAGCCTAGTAATATATGAGGAGACATTTTTTTTTTTTTACCACTCTGGAGGCTGGTGAGGGTCATTCGGCTGCCTTAAACTCTAGCAAAAGGTATTGCTATTGCATTGCAAGAGCGGAGGAACACACAAACTCAGGTCTCTTTTCTTTATGCCACCATTCCCACCACAGGGTCCCAACCCCACAGCCTCCTCTAACCCTAATTTCCCAAGTCCCACCTGCATCTTCTGGTGGAACTAACGTGGGTGCTGAGCTTGCAAAGCACAAACTTCTGGGAGACACAGCCAAACGTACATGGAGTTGACTGAAGCGTCTCTTTGTGTTCCGAGTCCCTAGGGCTGCTAATGCACTTGGTTTCCTGTGAGCATTTGTTTTTTCCAGGTATGGAAATCTTTCCTTCTCTTCAAAAGCTTCACTGTTAATTTCCTCCTTGAAAGGGTTTCTGTCTGGGCTGCTCCCTTCTGGCTTGGTAGACCCCTGTGCCTGCTTCCTAGCAGTCATCTTTCAAGACATTTTTTTTCGTACCTGAAAATGTTAGTCTCGTATTTACTTGATCGTCTGGCCAGGTTCAGAATTTCTTGGTTGAAAGTTATTTTCCCCCAGAGTTCTGAAGATGTTTTTTCATGTCTATTAGAGTTCAGCACCACTGTTGGGAAATTGAAAACCACTTAAATCCCGGAGATCCTTCATAAGTGATCTGCTTTCCCCTTGCGCCGTGGAGAAGAGCCCTCCACCCGCTCCCTAAACTGACCAACCAGATGCACATGTGTGCTTCTGTTTTCTTTCACGGACTTGGCACTTACTGGGTTTTTCTATTTAGCTCTGGGGAAATTTTCTTAACCATCTAATGATTTTTCCCCACTCCATTTTTTCCCCATTTCTTTTGTTCTGGAACTCTTATAAAGACATTGGCACTCTCCAATAGTAGTCCAACTTTCTTTTTTTTTTTTTTTTTTTTTTTTTTTTTTTTTTTTTTTAGTATATAGTCAGCCAAACTTCTACATTCTGTAACTCCATCTCCCAACTCACTGTTCTGAGATTTTCATCATTTCTTCCTTTATACTTTTTTTTAATGTGTGTGTGTGTATGTGTGTGTGTGTGTGTGTGTGTATGCGTGTATGTGTGCATGTCACATTATATGATGGTCTGCTCTATAGGGTTGGGCTGCAGCTGTTTTTGGAGCATCTCCAAAGTGTCAACACCTTTGTGCAGACAGACCAGGTTTCTGGGATTTTCCTGATTGATGCCCAAGGGAAGAGTCCACTCTCTCAGACTTCTGGGAGCTGCTGCTTCCGCCATTCACCGAGTTTCAGTTGCCCAGAATGCTCTGCTGCTGTCTTTATTCCTTTTGGATATGTATGCATGTGTGTGTGTGTGTGTGTGCATGTATGTGTACATGTGTGTATGTGTGTGTGTGTACGTGTGCATATGTGTTTATGTGTGTGTATTTGTATGTGTGTAGGTGCCTGCATATGTGTGTGGATGTATGTGTATATGTACACGTGTATATATGTGTTTGTATGTATGTATGTATGTGTGAAAGTGTCTGTGCATGTGTGTATATATTGTGTGTATATGTATGTATGCATATGTGTTTATGTGTGTGTATGTATGCATATGTGTGTGTAAAATATCTTAGTATTTTGACTAGTTAAATGGGGACTGAGTAGAAGTTAAAGCTAATGTGTGTGTATAAATTTTATCTCCATCCCTCCCCATTTCCTCGTGTTTTGGCTAGGTTATTTTCTATCCCAAGGCTGTTCTTTTATTGAGTCTGGTGCTCTGCACCTGCTTCCTTGAAGGTATTGTCTCTACCATATTTTTCCTCTGTGCCTTCTATATTGTTGTTTTTTCAATTGACAATAATAATCACATATATTAATGGATGAAATATGATATTGGGTTTAAGTTCCAGAAAATTGGTGCCTCGAGTACCTCTACTGAACAACCAGTTAAGCCAGAATCCTGGAAGACTTCCTTCTTTCTCCTCACATTTACCTAGCCATCAGGGCCTTTATATCTCACCTCTTGAAGAGTTCTAATTCAGCATCCCATCTCCCTTCTCTCAGAGCATCTTTTTTTCCCCATCTGAGATCTCAGACTTTTTCTTGAACCACTGCTTTTACTGCCCCATTCAAATCCTTGCTTCTAGTCACCCTTTCTTCGAGGCTGGGATTCAGGTGGCTTGCAGAACAGATGTAGTCATGTGGCTGCCTCCTTTAAAGAATCTGTTATCTCTTTAGAGTTTGCTCAGGTAAGTCACCGAGAGTTTCCTGCATCTTGACAGACCTCTGGCCTCTCTCCCTGCTACCTTCCATTACCCTGGCACTCTACCTGTTTTTACAATGAAAATATTGCCCTTGATGCTTTTTCCCATTAAAACTCTCTCATTCTCTTTCCTCCCCACCCCACCCTGGTATCTTGTTGGAATCTATACATTCTTCAAAAGTTATTTCTGGGTCATATATTTGGGGAAGCATCCTACACCCACTTTCTGAATTTAAACAGACTGCTCCTAGGTGCCTCTGCATTGCCATCTGATGACAGTTCCCTTCTACAGAGATGGTGATTTACTTAGCTACCATTTCTGCGGAAGCATTTGCGTCTTCCCTCTCAAGGCTCCATGTTATTTGATTTGGGTATTTCTAATGCTTAATCCAGTGCCTGCCATAATATAGGCTCTCAATGTTTAGTGAAGGAATATTTTACCCTTCTGCTTTTTATATGAATGTTCTACTTTCAAGGGCAGCCCATTTTTACTTTACAATTCTTTTATGAGTATGCGAAGCAAACTTTGTTATGTGAGCACGAGGTAAGAAGTGGAATGGGAAATCCACATGGATCATCATGCAGGATGATTCCAGTCTTTCTGGGTTCTTAGAGTGATTTCCAGATCCTGGTTAGAGCTGAGTCAAAGTTTGACTGTGAGTGGAGTAGGAAGCTACCTCATTTGCGAGTCTAATCACGTCTATCTCCACAGGGAAACTGTCCCAGTGTCATTAAAGACCTTTTCTACAGAGTTGTTTGTGTTGGTGTGCACAGTCTCTCGCCTAATTACATGGTAAGGCAATAAGACAAAGTCTATTATAACATCACACACTTAAAAACATGGAATACTAAAAACACATACAGAATTTGCACAACAAAGAGGCTGTCGTGAATTCTCCATGTATGCCTTCTGCCTCTGTGCTGATCCACAAGCGCCCCTTTTTTATAACCAGGTAACTTTCCACTTCCTTATGGGGTTCCTCCCTTAGTTTACCTCAATCTGAAAGCATCTTGCTTGGAGACCTGTAATTTCCCTAATTACATTACTTTGTGGTGAAGGTAACTTGGCCTTGAAAACAAGTCATTAGATACATTTTGGGGCTTCTTAGCAATGTAATGGGTCCCCATCGTGTCCCCCTCACTGTTTTGTTTTGTTGTTGTTGTTGTTGTTGACAGTAGTTTAGAGGCCATCTACTGGAAGGTGATGGGGATGACAATGAAGATGGCTTATGCTAAAGCCATGTCAGAAACTTTAGTAGATCTGCTGCTGACTTGTTGGCATCTTCTCTCCTGATCCACTGTAACAGGCACTGTAGAAAGTGTGACGGATGAGTACGTGTGTGTGTGTGTGTATATGTGTGTGTGTGTGTATATGTGTGTGTGTGTGTGTGTGTGTGTGCACGCGTGTGCACACGCACCCACGCTCAAGCACCCAAGTGCACAAAACCCTTCTTCCTTTTAAAAATTGTACTATTTTCTACCCTTGTCTTCCAGTATGAGCCAAGAAGTGTTGATTCAGTGTAGCCTTTATTTTCAAGAGAACCACTAGGAACTCTATGTCCTCGGCTATGGGGAAGATGCTAGCCCGTGCACTACTAGCTTGGTTGACTCTCAGAAAGCACCTGTTCAGCTTGCTAGGGTGTCTGACCTTTTCCTTTTGCTGTATAATGCTGTCATCTACAAATATGTTGGGCCACACTGACAGTATTCTGGGATGCCTGCTCCCAATAGGTTGACAGTCGTACATGCATAATAGAGGGGCCTTCAACCTGCTTCTTGGGTTTAAGCAAGTCTAAAGACAGCATTATGCTATACTTGGAATTGTTTTGTCTAGCCTAGTTCCCAAAGGCTCACAGGAACTTAAATGGGTATTGTAGCATCCTGAGAATTACGTATGCACACTAGAGCCTCATCCTACAGGCTTGAGAGTGAGAGTTCTACAACTGACTGGGCTATTTTTCATTCTTTATCCTAATATTTGAATTAAAAAGTGTAACTATGGTGTCTATGTATGTGAATGATGTTTATCTGGGCATGATGGTCCATGGTACACATGTGCAGACCAGAGGACAGCTTTGTATAGTGGTTCTCTCCTTCCTCTTTAATGTGAATTCGTGGGATCTAGAGGACCCACCCTGTGTATCCTATGCTTTTACCTGCTAAACTATCTTGCCAGCCCCTTCCCTGCCCACCCGCCCCCCATCTTCTTTATTTTTCAGACAGGGTTTAACTATGTAGCCTGGGCTGACTTTGATCTTGCCACCCTCCTTCCTTGACTCTACCACCAGAGTTGCTGAGATTACAGGCGTACATATACCGGGATCCAGCTCATCATCCCTATGAATCTGAAGAAGTTTTTGAAGGAGGGATGGCTCCGTTCTCAAAGAATTATACAGCTCTTGTTGCCAGAATAAAGCTTGGGAATGATCCCAGTAGCCCTTCCTGTCAACTAACTGAGCTCTAAGCTTGTAAGTCACTACCACCATATGATAGGGCATTAGCTATACTTCTGAAACCCCAGGGGGAGTTGCTACATAGTTCTGGAGAGACGTGTACTGTGAGCATACTCTCACCATTTTTTCTTGTCTTTTCTTTTCTTTTTTTTTTTTTTTGACAGGGGCAGGAATCGGGTCCAGAGCTTCCAAGAGAATCAAGTGCCCTCCTCTCCTTTTCATAGAGTATCACAAGCAACAAACATCTTGTCTCATAAAAGTTTCAGCCTTAAGAGAAAATCAGACCTAATAACGCCTCCCCCTAATACTTAAGAATCTGGTGTGGTTTGTAGTAAATACAACTGGGCTTTCATAGCCTGCTTCATGTTCATCTCTCTATGGAAGCAGTAGAAGCCTCTTTGTGGGGAAAGGTGCTAGGGAAAAAAAACGCATCCTTGAAAACGGAGACAGTAAAAGGGATGTGTATGTGTGGAAGGTGAGTGGGTAGACAGGGATTCGTCCTAGGATAAAAGGCTGTCTGAGCAGGCTGGCTCAGTCAAGTGCAACAAAGAAAACAATAGGGTGGAGGGGGGTTGAGGATGTGAGTGCTGGGGACTGCAGAGCTGAAACATCATATTGAACACTGCTTCTCACACCCTACTCCCCCACCCCCCACCCCCACCCCCCACATGCACTAACCCACATACACACAGCGTAAAGGTTTTACTCTTTGGGCTAAAAATTAATAAAGCTATTAAGTGATTGCCAAGCAGGGTAAATTCTAGCGTTTGCTTTAGCAAGCTGGGAAAACAACAGATGGTAGAAAGTTTGCTTATCCTGCTTGCAAGCCCCATGAAGAGAGGCAGCAAAGCCGTTTTTTTGATTTTTTTGAGGAGTGTTGTTCTGAGCGACTTGGATTCCGTTTAAACGGCGGTTTGAATTTTGTGATGAATTCAACAATCTATCAGTGCGTTTGCCCCTCGTTCTGCAGTATCAGAACAAGTCGTGTGTTACTTTCCCTGGTAGAAAATATCTGACATTCTGAAAGAGGACGGCGGACTCCAAGGTCATGCTGGTGGTATATCTGCTGCATTTCTGCCTTACTTTTAGGTTTAAGGAAATCCGGCTGTTTTCTTTCCTTTTTTTTTTTTTTCCATTTTCTCACTGGCCATTCTGGACTACCATTTCTCAGACTTGCTGGCCAGAGGAGCAAGTGGGCGGGAACCACCCAATTAATGGTACCTCCCATCATTTGTGTTCTCAAGAGAGCAGAGTTCTTCTGTTCTCAAAACATCTCTTGTTCTCCCTTCCTTGTAACGTCAAGTCCCAATCTGATCAGGGCTGGAGTTCTTGACCCCTCTGCCCTAATATCTTAAACTTGTTCCCCATGTATAATCTGCACAGACGTTGCCTCTCTGTTCCCAAATACAACGTAGGGGGCAGGGAAATTTATCTTGACTTCAGATGGCTCAGTTCATGGGCAGATCATCAGGGCTGCAGGAGTGTGTGGCAGAGGAGCTTCATCGTGTCATGGTAGACAGGAAGCAAGCAGGTGTTGTGACCGGAAGGAGATATGGATAGCAAACTTCCCAAAGGTCACGCCTCTCAAAGGTCACATCCCCAGGTTTCAACTCCTGATGCCCCTACAACATTCTCAACAGCTCTGCCAGTTAGAAACCAGAGTGTCAATCCATGAGCTTGTGAGGGGCAACTCTGACTCATGTGAAGTCTATGCTCTCCAACATTATTTGTTGGATGTCTTGTTCATTCCTAGAGTCCTTCCTAGAGGGACTCCCTTTGTCCTTCAACATGGAACTTTCTGCCTCAATCTCCCACAGAATAAGCTGTATTAGTAAATTCCCTGCGGAATTTTTCATTTCAGGTTGATGCCGCAGTTGCTGGTGTGTGTCCCTGCCCTTCCCTTAACACTGACAGATCCTGGCTGGCCATGAAGGAATGGCTAATGGAAGATGATGATGGAGGAGCTACAGGATTAAGAATAGGAATGAAGAAGACTACAACAAGATATCTCACATGCCATTACTTTGGCATTAAAATTCATTATATATATGTTATAAATCTCAAATGTCCCATACTACATAATGCTCAGCTACTTCTAGAGTATATATCATAGAGCAGGACCTTAATTAGATATGTAGAAAATTAAATGTTAAAAATACCTAGTAAATTCTCCAAAGGGTTCTATGTAATCACTAACTTTTACGTTGAAGAAAAAGAATGGAAGAACACAAAATCTGATTGGTTTCAGAACCATGCATTTGGACAGTTAAAGGCTGAAAGGATGCTGTGTCATCTACTGGAATTCTTTGTGGAAACTGAAAAAATAAAACCCTTACCATTTCTCAATATTTATTTATGCAAATGAGACATGAGTTACAAGGATCTAGAGGTGAACCTTGATTTATGACAACATCAGAGGAATGCCTAAAAATAAGTATGTCTCAGGATGAGTCAAAGTGCAATGAGGGGATTTCCAGTGATTTAGTAATAAACGTAGCAGCCAAATTCCATTTATTTTCTCAGCAAATATTCCCAAGGAACAACACAAATGGCAGCTGCATAATCTGAATAGTTGATATTTTCATGTTGGTTGATTCAACCTTTTATATCAGAGAAAAAGAGGGAGGGAGGGAGTGGAAACATAAGTAAGGTGAAGTTTGAAGTTTGTATATTAATAATTTTATGCATAAAACCTAAAAATGTGCAAGAATTTGAATAGCAACATTCAAGTCATTAGCTGGTACTGCATAGAAGTGATATAAGGAATAAAAAGCTAAGATACAGATGATAGAAAAAAGTTAGTTCATAGTTCTTAGAACTGGAGACTGGAAGGCATGGCATTCTGTAGTGTGTGCTTGCCGGACACTTCAGGAACAGCCCGTTCCTTGCTTTTGGAGCTTTGTAACTTCCTTGACTTGGACCAAATTGCATCAATCTCTTTTCTGTCTTCACACTGTCTCCTGCATTTCTTTATGTGATGCCCAAATAATCCAGAATAAACACTTCTTGATATTCTTAAGCTAATCATACTTGTGAAAATGTTTATCTAAGTAAGGTCACATCCACAGGTCCTGGGTATATGGCAACATCCCTTTGAAGGCCACCAATCCACTTATAACCTCCCATTGCAACACATTTGATCCTACTAGGCTAGCTCTGTTGTTTTGAAGGGCAACTAAATATCTATGTTATTTTTAGATAATTTTACCTCTACACTATTCTTCCTAGCCAAAACATGACTAGATTTTTTCCAATCTAATTGGATGATGCTATTATATTTTATAATGGAATATTCCTGCCACAAAATTTTTCTGTAGATATTGTGAATATTTTTAAATAAAGTAGTTAGTCTCTGAGGTATTTTGTAAGGATAAACCTTTCCTAGACATTGCAGAACTCATCCCTAAAGTGTTCACGGTTTGTTCTCTCAAGGTCTTGTTGTTTTCCATCAGTGACCCCTCAATATTTACACACTAGATCACTTTCATGTCTATAGCTCTGTTCTGAGACCTCTGATAAATACTTTTCTCAGTGCAGGGACAAGGAGCCTTGCCAAAATACCATAAGCAAGGCACAGTTTATTTTAGCTTACAGTTTGAGAAGTTCATGTCCTTCGTGGTAGGAAGGACATAGAGGAACACAGACTTTTACATCATGGTGGCCAGGAAATGGGAACAGGGGAATATAGGCAGAGGATGGTTCAAGAAAAAGTCTCCAAAGACATGACTCCAATAACTTTCTTTTTCTGGCTAGTCTCTGCTTTCTATAATTTCTACAACTTTCCAAAATGCCACCATCTGTGTTCAACACAATGAATTATATTCAAAGCATAACTAGTCCCTTCCACTAAAATTCTTTCCTCCTGTTAATGCTGGGTTGCTGTTTTATTTCTTCCCAAGTATTGATCTTTTCTCTCAAATAATCCTAGCACCACTTTCTACATCTTAGCATTACACATGCACTAATGGTGGCCATCTTAGAACTTGTAGTGAGTAGGCTTAGTTTTATTTTCATTTTTAGAAAATGTCTTATTTATGAACTTTGTCTTTTGAGCAAAGTCAAACACTCCCAGAAGTCAGGTATATCATTTATTTCTTTAGGGTTGGCTTAAATATCTAATGGACACAGTAGCCATTTTAGTGTTTCCTATTTACGACCAACTTAACAGTCCACAACTTGTAAACATCTCAGCTTTTCTGCTGAACTGGGACTTTTCTAATAATGAAAGTTATAGGACCTTGTAAAACATAAAAGAGTTCCAACCCTTATTTCTTCTCATCTTACTTGCTCTTAGTTTTACCAGAATTAAGAATTTCATGTGCATTTTGAGAAATTTTTGTTGTAGATATATGTTTATTATCTCTTCAAATAAATGCAAGGGAGGTGTCTTAGTCAGGGTTTTATCGCTGTGAAGAGACACCATGACCACAAGAACTCTTATAAAGGACAACATTTAATTGGTACTGGCTTACAGGTGAAGGTCATTACCATCATGGTGGGAAGCATGGCATCATGCAGGCAGACTTGGTGCTGGAGGAGCCAAGAGTCCTTCATCTTGATCTGAAGGCAGGCAGAAGGAGACTATCATTTTTACTGGGTAGAGGCTGAGCATAGGAGGAGACCTCAAAGCCCACCCCCCACAGTGACACGCTTACTTTGACAAGGCCACACCTACTCCCACAAGGCCACACCTCCTAATAGTGCCACTTACCACCATAGGCATGTAGAGCCATTTGTAGATATTAATAAGTTGTCCCATAAGGAAGTTTTTGTAAGGGTTAAAAACTTGAATTTTCAAAGGTTGACAGTTCAGTGGTCACAGATGAGCTAGTTCACCAGGGAGAAGGATAAGGCCGCTTATTCATCTTAGCAAGACCCATGATCTACTCTTCAGTCATGCCACATGAAGTGTTCAGTCATTTGACTCGATGAATACATTTATTCTAAGAGAGATCAAGTGCTGTCTTGCTCCCTAGAGAAATATATACTGTTTAGCTTAGTGAATACTATTTTATGTCTTTAACATACAATATGCATAGGTAGGATCCTGTACAATATAAATGGACCTATTTATTCTGTATTCTGACCTGCCATTTTTTTCAATTAACACATTTTTCAATCTTTCCGAATATGACAGACTTAAGAATCAAAACAAGAAAAAAAAAAAAACAAGGTTAACAAAACAATATGGTGACATAATAAATAAGAAACCTTGAATATGAAGGTATGTGTTCATACATAAGCTCATGATTTTTAAAGTAAACTATAATTATGAATTATGTACATAGGTCTGGGTAAATATTAAGTGCTTTTAGCAGTTGAGCTCCTTATATTGTTTGATCATCATCTAATGAACAGAAGTTAAGTGTAAAAAGACGAAAATGTCAGTTTCAATATTAAAAAAACAAGCCTGCATTTAAAAAACCTATTGTTTAAGAATTCCATAAATAAACATGTGTTTTGATCAAATCCATTCCCCATTCCTTTCCCTTTAATTCTTCTCATACCTCCCACCAGTTTTCTCTCCCACCTTGATGTTTTGTTTTTTAAACTAGTGAATAATCCACTTACTGCTCCCAGAATGTGCATGTGTGTGTCTGTCCAACGAAACCCGTGCAGTCTATTAGGGACTGAGTCCTAAGTACACTGACTCTCTTTACCTAAGCTCTCATCAATGGTCAGTAGCTGGGAACCCTTGAGCTCTGCATTGTGAGACACTAATCCTGGGTAGACCTGAACATAAACAAATGCCTACTCACCCCATATAGGGAATCAATGGAGACCAAAATAAGGATACCACCAACATCTATCTAACTTGGTGAACTACTGAGTTTTATTGGGCTTACTCATAGAACCAGAAATGACTCAAAGATGGCCTCATCACTAAAATGCTATACCCATATAGATGATAGCTCACAAAAGCTGGAAACCTGGAGCCAACACACTACACAACCTTCAGAGAGCTCAACAAGTCAGAGAGTATATTTTCCAGACACTTTGGTTGGTCTGAGCCTCTGCCAGGCAGCTCAGTTTGTCAGGGACTATCTCTGAGTAGTGTTGTTTATATATACTGGAGGAGGGAGGAGCCTTGTGCATCTGGTCAGTATCAGGGACTTCCGGAAGCACCTGAGTTGTTTTCTTCTACGCAGGACAGAATATATACATATTTTTATCTCCTTTAAGGACATCCTGTGCCTGAAGAAACTTCCCTACAAGAAGGAGTAGTTTCTCTGAGAAGAAGTTACTGCACTCCCCCTCTCCATGTTGTGAAGGTTTTATGTACACAGTCATAGCCTCTGGGAGTTCATGGAGGCACTGGTCTGTCATGACTAGAAACCAGTTTAACAGCAATTCTCTATGATCTCTGGCTCCCACATTGTTTTTGCCCACCTGTTGTGGTAATATTTAATAAACAAGTCCTGGACTGGGTTGCTATCCGCCTCAATAGTTTATGTTCCTGAGTGAAAGACACACACACACACACACACACACACACACACACACACACACAACCTTTTTTTTAAATATGCCTCATCCAGCACAATAGCTGGTTAACTTTCTAACCTCAATGCTTCTAGAATCTACCTTCCACCAATAATTCTGAGTTACTATTTACTAATTTCTACATTTCATCTTGGTTACTCCAGACCCAATTGAGCAGTCCTCTGGGCTGTACTTTTTCAGCCCAGAGCCCAGGGCACTCTCCTTTCTCCTCTACACCTCTGTGTCTCCCCTCTCTCCACACTCTCCTCACAGTGACAGAGTGGCAGATCTCTCCTCTTCCTCCTCCTTCCTCTCCTCTTCCTCCTCCTCTTCCTCCTCCTCCCCCACCTCTGTCTGTCCTTTCCAGCTATTGGCTACTGACATCTTTATTTACCAATCAGAATTAACTGGGGTCAGGTTCCCAGAAGCTACATGAAGACCCTCTCATGCAAAGTGTTTGGGGGATCCAACACAAGTAGCTATACCTGCCTCTTTCTGCAATGATCCCAGAGCCTTGAAAAGAGAGAGACCCTGTTGTAGATGCTCAGTCTAGGGATGAGTACACTTTTGTTTTCTCTGCACACTGGCCTGTTATGAGTCCCTGTGATGATTGCTATCTACTACAAAAAGTAGGTTCTCTGAGGAAGGCTGAGAGCTGTACTCATCTGTGGGCATGAAGTTAAGTGTTTAGGGTAGAGTTTTTTTTTTTTTAATACTATGTTCATTTACCTTAATAATAGTAGCAAATTCTTCCCTGGGGCCCATAACATACTCAGCCACAGGTTCTTAGCTCAGTTAAGAGTACCAGGCATGGATTCCACATTAAGGAGTTGTCCTTCAATCCAGTCAGAAATTGGTTGGTTACACCCTAAACATTTGTGCCACTACTGTCAGTGAGCATATCTTTTCAAGCCAGTTGTTATTGTAGTTGGCAGGGTTCACATCAGGGCAAGACTTGGAAACCAGTAGCAAGCATAGCACCTTCCAGTATTGTGAACAATAGCAAGCAGAGATGAAGGTTCCAGGTCAGTACCTGCTTCATCTCTCCATATTCTATGAATCCAGTAGATGCTGTGTTCAGTAGCAGGGTCTTTCCATCGAGTTCTGGTGACAAACCAAGAATATTGACAATGCCTATTGTTCTCCTTTAATCAGATCTCACTGATTAAAAATGTCAAGAGAAATAGCCATACCCAGGACTTGACTTTTATTTTGATATTAGGACATTCAGGAGAGGCAATGTTCCCTGGAAAGAGTAACTCTAATTGAACTCTTTTTATATATGTGTATGTCTATCATGGATTGTAGGAAGCACCTACAAGAACTGGCTTCCATCTGCATTTTTCACAGGACTTTAGTGTTATCCCTACCATTCTCTACTCTGTATCTTATGTTCCCATTCCTTATCCCCTCACCTCTCACAGTTCCTCATTATCCCCCCTTTTCTCCTTCACATTACCTGTTTTCTATCCCCAAATCCCCTTCCCTCTTCCTGGCCCCTTCCTAGTTTCCCAACTTCCCAACTTCTATTGGTCCAGTTTAAAAATATGTAACTAAATTTCTAAAACCAGGCCTCACCTATGAAAGAGAAATACATGGTATTTGTCTTCCTGGACTTGGGCTAACTTATTCTGGATGATTATCTCCAGCTGTATTTATATGCCTACAAATTTCATACTTTCATTTTTCTTTACAGTTGAGGAAAATTCCATTGTATAGATGTACCTCATATTCCTTATCTATTTGTCAGTTGATGGACATCTAGCCTGTTGCAGCAAAATTAATAATGAAAAGAAAAAGTATATTACACTGAAGGTATAGATAAGTGGTGGAGTGCTAGCACAGAGTAAGGCATAGGAATAGATCCTTAGCAATGCATATGCATACACTACATAAACATACACGCTCACATACATATATATTCACATACACTCACACACACATACATGAACACTCACAGAGAGAGACAGAGAGACAGAGAGACAAATACACATACACACATATATACATGAGAAGATTGACAGACACACACATATACCCATACACATTCACATACATGCACACTCACATACATGCGCACTCACATACATATGCACTCATGTACATGCACACACTCACATACATGTACATTCATATTCACTCACACACATACTCACATGCATGCGCACTCACATACACAAACACTCACATATACAGAAAAAGAGAGACAGACAGACACACATACATACACACATAAATGTACACTCACATACATGAACACTCACTCACAGAGAGAGACATACAGATACACACACACATATACACACTCACATAAATGCATGCTCACATACACGCATACTCACATACACACATGCTCACATACATGTATAGTCACGTTCACTCACATACAAACATGCACACTCATACACAAACAATCACATATACAGAAAGAGAGACAGATACACACACACACACACACACACACACAGAGAGGAAGAGAGAGAGAGAGAGAGAGAGAGAGAGAGAGAGAGAGAGAGAGAGAGAAACAATATGAGGAACAAAGAAGAGAGTAGCCTCTTCTAAAACCCATGGACCAGAACAGAAGGTGTGTTCAAAGAAGGAGAATCATTGGTCTTAAATTCCCTTTCTGGAATGTGAATAGCACAGTTGAGAACAGTTTCTCCTTTCCGAACTCTGGCAGTAAACGGCTGTGGCAACTGGTATCTCCTGTGGACAAATCCAAGTGCTGAGTGAAACTTCTCCCTAGTTTCAGCTCTGGTGATGGATGGTGCAGAAAGCAGGTCTGAGCATTGAAGGAGACACTCCCAAAGGTCCCACTGAGGCTGGTTTAGCATGCACTGGTATGTTAGAAAATCATTTTTGGTAATACTTTTTTAGCTCATCAGGAGGTGGCACAGTTTTCTAAGCTTGTATTGCTTCTTGTTGGATGGGTTAAAAGGTTCAGATTAAGTGATGCTAAATAATTCTACAAAAATTAAGTCAGAACCTGTAGTCTGATAAAAGTGGACCTGGGTCAGGAACTTAGTTTTTATGTTCTAAATTTCAATTCGATGGATTTTGGAGTCATGTTTTCTGTTTGGAGTTCACGAATGCTCTTCACTTACCAGTGCACTACAGACACTTTAAAAGCACAGAATTACAAAATATGCTTTTAACAGAATTTGCAATTGTAAGACTATGTGAACCTTTGTTGTATCCAATGTTTTACTAAGTATGACTTATTTCAGATATTTTCTTATTTGTCAGTAATCTTAAAATCGCCCTTGTATGTATTTTCTTTTTGGTGCTATATCTCTGTAAGAATGAATACCTAGAAGTGGTTTTATGATATTTTTAATAGGTATTTCCAAATTGATCCACCAAGGTGGTTAATTTGTGTTTGACAGACTCTTAGCTAAAGGATACAAAATTGAGGTCGGGAGGAACTGGGGCCTAAGAGCAGAGCAGAAGGGAGGTGAGGCTAAAGCTTAGCTTTCTTACAGATAAGGAAAGAGAGTGAAGGAACTGAGCTGTGCCAGCTGAGGAAGCAGCGCACTTGGGGCCACTCTGTGATTGGAGACTAACACCACAGGAGTGTAGGACCGGGATAGGCAACCTGGCCCCTGGTTGAGCACAGGCTTGAAACCCCAGTGACCCTGCAGTGGGCAACCCTGCAAGGGACAGTAGACATTTTACTACTCTCCTGGGCCTCTGGCTCCTGGCATAAGGTCACAGCTCTCCATAAGTTTGTGGCCATCAGTCACACAAGGGCAACTCCCCAAGCTCTCCACAGGTGAGCCTCAAGACAGATCTCCGTTTTAATGAGGTACCTAAGGCCTGAAGGTTTAGCCAATAAACTCCCCTTCTCAGCACTCCTTCCTACAAAAAGGTATTTAATCTCAGCCCCGCCCTGAGAAAGTGCGGTAGGGTTTTACTCATCGCCACTCTCCCGCCATGACAATGAATGTCTTAAAAACTTGGACTGCCTCTTTTTTCGGGATCCTCTGTGGGGAACAATGGAGAAGGCTTCGGAAGGCCTCTCAGTGCTCCCAGCCACGGCCTCCACCAAGCCAAGCCACCCCTGCCTCCACCCCTGAACAGACCAAGCCAAGCCACCCGCCAAACAAGCCAAGGACTCTCTTCTCCCCACGGGATTCAGCCAGAGCTCTCCCCTTTGGCCCAGGCTAGATCCAGCCCATGGGTCCCCCCACTCCACTCTCAGCTCTTCAGAGGCTCCCAGCTGCGCCTGGGTGCCCAAGAGTCTGAGAACTAGATGGCCCCAGCCTCCTTGAAGACCTGGTGACCCCGAGCCAGCTCCGGCAGTCCCCAGGGACCTCAGACTGTGCTCCCTACCCCTGGAGTGGTGTCTCACAGCTTCTCATAGCCCAACACCCACCCAGCGCTGGTGTGGGATAAGTTCAATCAAAACTCTCGTGGCCACCTCCACCAGAGCCCGAGCCCTGAGGCAGAGTGGATGTGAGACACCCCAAACCCAACACAGTAATACTTGTGAAGAGAGAACCTTTTCTAATAACATTTGCATATTGACTATTATGAATCCTCTTATTTTCCACAGCTGTGAGGGGTTTACCATATGGAAAACATATGCATAGAAATTGAAATAGCAGCAAAGAGCCCAAAGAAAAGAAATACTTGCCTGTCCTTCAAAAGTAGAAATATTTTTTTTCCTCAACACGTTTAAATAAAAGTGGCATTGTGCGTAAAGAAATGCTAAGTTTGTTAGAGTAAGAGTAACATCTTCTGTTAGCTTGTTAAATGAATGAATACTTATAAGATTTTGTTTTACTTTGCGATGAGCCAATGGCTGCTCGTTTTTCGATACGATAGAAATGATTTGAATTAAGCTTTGGAGGCACATCACCGCATTCAGCAATGATAGGTACCCCTCTGTTCATTCCTACTGTGTACTGGTGGTGGGATGAGGCCATTTTAATGTGTGATCTCTCCAAGGAACTTTAATCCAAACGTCTATGGTGCTATGATAGCAGTTGTTACAAGTGAAAGGGTTGTGAATGACTCCAAGGCTTACCTTGCAAATTGTCCCACAGAGAAATTTGTGTGCACTGGCATCAGGCCCTGGCTATAAGCCAAAAAGAGAGGGTTCCAGAAAGAGATTAAGGTGTCAGTGGTAGGGGAAGGAAAAAGATCTAGGGCGATGTACCGCCTGCTCATAGCACACACCTGATTTACACCCGGCTGGTGAATCCCTTACAAGAGTAAAACACCCACAGCTGGTCGCTAAGCTTCAAGTGGTGTACGCATCGCGGTTTTCAAGCTTTATTAAATGTCTTATTGTTTTCATTATAAGTTAGTTTGCAATGTTTTTGTAAAAACTCGTGGAAGGGCCAACCACATTAAAACCTTGATGTAATCTCATGCATATTAAAACACATTAGCTTTCCATGAGATAAAATGCTAATCCAATGGTATTGTCAGCAGTTATTGAAGAATACAAACGTTAACATTTTTCTAAGTCCATATACACAGTAAAATCAATCTGATCTAAATAGAACCTACAACACAATTAATTGTACTGGAAACATTGGTTTCACTCTTAAAAAGTGAAGCCTGTTAGGTTATTTCTAATTCTCTATACATCAGGTGATTACTGTGGGGAAAGGCAGAGGGGTCTAGCTGGGAGCACTATTTAAGTATAATGTTTCTCAAACATGAGGCAAATCGCCCCATGGTTATTTTGATTCATATAGCTCCTCTTACAGATGCTTCAGCAAAAGAACAAAAGAATTTAACCTTGAGCCTTCAGCATCAGATATTTTAATTCTTAGGGAAATTACTTTGGATCTTTTAAAGGGTAAACTCATCCTTAGAAGGTGATAAATACTGTGATCAAACCCTCATCAATTAGGAAGAATGAGTTAAACTGTATCTATAAAGGCGTGCAAATGCGCGTCTTGTGTGTGTGAGTGTGTGTGTGTGCGTGTGTGTGTTCATGTGTTTGTGTGTGTGTGGTTGTGTGTGTATATGCGAGTCATGTTTGTGTGTGTGTGTATTTGTGTGTGTGTTCATGTGTTTGTGTGTGTGTATGTGCGAGTCATATTTGTGTGTGTGTGTGTGTGTGTACAAGTCCGTGTGTGTTTTGTAGATTGTGCTGTCTCCATGGAGCCATAGGAAGCTGTAGCCACTGGAAGGGAAGGGAGGATAATGCACTTTCTTTTACTGCTGTACAGATGTAGAGTCCCAGAGGGCATTCTCTCATCTCTCCCGCTCTCCTCCCTCCTCTTTTGTGACACTTCTCTATCCAGCCAGCCACTTCCCTTCCTGACCTTACCCTGTTAACAGCAGGCAGACTGCCTTTCAAAGCCTGACCTCCTAGAAGGAAGGTTCTCCTACCTCACGTATGAACTATTACTTCTTGTGTCTCTTTCCACTTCTATATCAAATCTGGCCCAAGTTATTACAATCGGATTGTTTAAAGACGCAACCCTTCTCAGTTTTCTAGCTCTATGGCTCTATACTGTGCTTCCTAAGGAGAGATGAATGCTGTTTTTGAATGATTAGCTTATCATTTAACTAACCAGACACATCTTTTTCTCAACTTAAGCAATATGATTTTTTTTACTTACTAATTTATTCATTAAATATCGATTAGTACATGACTGGTAAGATGCTATGGAAAAGCATGAAGCCATGTTAATTTGCTGTTTTGCTGAAGCCATGACTAGAAACACATAGAATATTGTTTAAATTGATGCATGTGTGTGTGCTTTCATGAGTCTATGTGTACCACGTGAGTGTGTGTGTGTGTGTGTGTGTGTGTGTGTGTATTTAAGGGAGCCTGAAGAAGCTTGAAGAGGGTGTTGGGTTCCCTAGAACTCAAGCTATAGGTGGTTGTGAATACACTCGGATGCTGGGAACTGAGCCCAGGTTCCTCTGGAAGAGCAGCAAATGCTCTTAACCACTGAGCCATCTTCTCTGGCCCAGCACCAACTAGCTTACATTATTTTTTGCTTGTTTGCTTTTGAACAAAGGTACCACCGAATCTATTTCTTTTATTCTGTGTAGGTTTAGTTTGAACATGGATCAAGGATACTTTTTGGTGTTTCCCGAAAGACCCCAAAGGCTGGTTTAAGATAAATATATCCTTAGGTGAATTATGAAATATGTGTCCCCAAACAAGTAACATATTTACATGGATGTTAACTCTGGTTACTAAAGGTGGGAGGACAGAAGACTGGAAATGCTACAGGTATTGAGTATTCCTCTTCATGTTGAAGGTTTTTTATCATTAAGATTATCATGACTTAAAGGGAAATGTACAACATTGTAAAAACACTGTGCTAAAAACAGTCAAAGGTTTTTCCTGTTTTTTTTTCTTTTTTCTTTTTCTTTTTCTTTTTTTTTTTAACAACTGAGTTGCTGTAACCAGGTACTGAGTGCTTACACATCACTGAGAGGGTTGCCCATAATAAATACAGTCAGAAGAAGAGTGGCAGACTTCCTCTAACGAGGAAGTCACGGAGTGCCCTCTTTAGTTAATAAATAAAACCTGAAGTTCCCTCTTTAGTTAATAAATAAAACCTGAAGTGTGATCCCTATGCTGGGTTTTACGGCTCTGCTTTCTGTACAGCTCACAGCATAATGTGACAAAAGGTGATTTACAAGAGAGTGATTTTCTGTCCCATGCCCAGCTCCGAGAATGGCATGCAACACTCTCTGAAGAGGACTTCTCAGGGCTTGTCTCTTCAGTGGTGGATGATGATGACAGAGGAAATGAGTGTCTGATGGAGACCTAGGAAAAGCAAGGCTATGAAGAGGTAGCAGAGCCCTTGCTGCCAGATTGAGATAATCAAAGATAAGACATAAGCTGATTCGAATGAGTGATTGCGTGTACTCCATGTTCTTAGTGCTTGCGGGATTAGGGATCTGTCTGCTAGACTGGACCACAGTATCTGAATAGAAATATGACCAAATTAGTCATTTGATGTTTCCCTCTAAATTTGACACCGTCATGTAAAGAAATGGTGTGTGTGTGTGTGTGTGCCTATAGAAGAAAAATGAAAATATAAAGTGTTAGCAGTTTTTTCTAGGCTCCACCCCATAGTTACCTGGCAACGGCCAAGTATGCCTGGCTTACTATAAAAAGGGCTGCTTGCCCCCTCTTCTTTCTTTCTTACCCTCTTCCCCTTCTGTTCCTTCTCTATCCATTCCTCTTCCCCCTCTCTCTTCATGTGGTCATGGGCCGCCTCTACTCGACTCTCCTTTGTCTCTGTCTGTCTCTGTCTCTGTCTCTCTGTCTCTCTGTCTCTGTCTCTCTGTCTCTCTGTCTGTCTCTCTCTCTCTGTCTCTCTCTCTGTGTCTCTGTCTCTGTCTCTGTCTCTGTCTCTCTCTCTCTCTCTCTCTCTCTCTCTCTCCTACTACCTCAACTCTCCTCTCCATGCCCTAAATAAACTATTCCATACTATATGTGGCTGGTACCTCACGGGAAAGGGATGCCTCAGCACGGGCCTGCAGAAGAGCCCCCTTCCCCGGCACCATACCGCACCTCCACCAAACACACCCCTGGCTTCTCTTTCTTTCTTATAAAACAAAACATAAAATGATTGGGAAACGGAGACCTCAAAGCTTCTTTGGGAACTGGAGTGTACTTAGTACCAGAGTACTAACCATGCATGCAGGAGACTCTGGGTTCTACTGTACAATGAAAACCAAACACTTTTGTTCCTTTAGAAATAATCATCTGTGTGCATGGTTTTACATACATGTGTCTGTGTAGTGTATGTGTGTGTGCTGGTGCACATGGATGCAGGCACAGGGGCTTAAGGACGCTGGAGGTCAGTCCCAGGGGTGGTGCACAGCTGTCTCACACTACCCTGGTGCTAGCCAAGCAGCTTAGACTGGTTGACCAGAGCTAGCTCCAGAAACCCTGCTGTCTCTGTCTCTTAGGTGCTGGGATTCCAAATACTTTCCATCCTGGGTTTATTGTGTGGGATCAGCTGGGGGTGGAATTCAGGTCTTCATGCTCAGGAAGGTGAGCACTTTACCCCTGGAGCCCTCTATTTATCAACTAAAATGGCTTCTCCCTCTAAGAAATAGCCTAGAAAATACCATTGGACATCAAGGTCAGGTCTTTCATACAGAGAACACCTATGTAGAAGGGAAAGGACTGGCCATGTGCCATGAGGTGAACTGTATGCTTCAGTCACAAAACATTGTCATGCGCAGCCTTGCTGGCTCCTCCTTTCTCTTCTTTGTTCTTGTTCATCACTTTTACCAAGTGACACCCTTCAAAGCACAGGGCCCCATTATCACATGTGCTCCCCGAGAGCCCTGTGTTCGTCTCTTGTAAAAGTGCTGGTGAGTTGTTTGCCTGAAATCTCCCTGTTAGGTTATCTCCTCCCTAATATGCACTCTGATTATGTGTGCTTGTGTAACTGGAGGAGGTGAAGCGCTCTTCCTTCTGGGAGTGAGGAAAGACAAGTGGGAACAGAGAGATCAGACAAAAAAGGAAATAGGCAATAGGGAGATGGGACCTTATCTGTCATGTGTGAATGACATGGCACGGTGGAAGGGATTGCCCAACTGGGTTTGAAAATACACTTTGTGGCCCTACATTAGGATAACACCTGCTCTGTCATAGACAGTGGGCTCTGTACTAAGGTACACAGCATGTAGTTCACGCTCTAGGTTGGTATCTGCTAGTGACTGTTGTAGACACTGATGAGAGTGGCTCCCCTGACTAAGTCTCCAGTTGTTTATCCAGGAACTGGGATTACACCATGACCTCATGCCATCACTGTGAGAAATTAATAAGATGCCAGACATGAACATTTAATAAAGTAGCTGCTGGTTTAGACTTTCTAAATGACAGGTATTATACAAATAAATAGTTCTGAGTATACGAAGCTCCCCAAATTAGCTAAATGACCTCTACTGGCAGATTTCCATGACGTCACATGTATGTAGGTCATTCAAATTGTTCACCCAGTTTGGGGAGATCTAGAGTTGCATTTTGTAATCAATTATATCCATGTCATCATAGTGGGGAGGTCTGTTTGTAGGTGGACCAGGTTATCAGGATTTTTTTTCCTGCAAATCATAAACCCAGCTGTCAGAGATTTTTCCATTTCCTGCCCTCAAATATGCAGATAAAAACTGTTGTCTTCTCCAATGCACTGTAGCGTTGGCTGTGTAAGTCTAGTAGAGCCTGGGGGGCTGGAACGAAAGTGTTTCTGCTTCTTTGGCTCATCTCTCATCATCACCAGCAAATATCACTTGAAATGCATCATGGCGTGCCTGTTATTGAAGGTGACTTTGATCTATCATGTGATTTCATTTAATGCATAAACTTCTGATAATGACATTATTGACAGTTCCTGACTCAACTTTGAAAGTGTCCAGGAACTAGATTCATGTGGATTTTGAGGAATCAGGGAAAATTCATAAACCACTAGAGTAGTTTTCAAAATGCGTTTTTAAATCTTCAGTAGATACATTCTTTGGGATATGAGTTCTCTATAAACATTTTTTAAAAAGCTTTTAAACACAATAACTTAAAAATGATTAGCAGAAATTTATGTCATGGCACCTCCATGGTCATTTTATTCTGAATCCTATACATGATATAGGTTTGTTTTTCTAGACCAGATTGGTATGTAAAATAAGCCTATCTAACCTTTACTGTATTAGCAAACCCATGGGGGTCTTTTGCTGCAGGGTACAATAGCTGCCTGTATATAAACCCATTTAACTGCTTATGTGAAATTCTTTTTCCAATCAAAAGTAACTTCTCTTTTGGGAGTTATAATTGGCAATTGAATGTTCTTTAATTCTTAAAAGGTTAGTAAGAGAATGATACGTGACCTAATATGTAAAGATGCAATTACACCAAAAGACAGCCAAACCACTGTAATAGTGAATGGCCTCATGTAGCAGAAAAACTACTGCAGATTGAAGAAAACGTCGAAGCAAGAGTAAGGCAAGTTAACTTCTGCTTGCCAAGACTGGTATTAGTAAATGTGTCTAGCATTGCTTTTCTGCAGTTGCATGGTTTCTAGTTTATGCTAAAACTAGAAGTTCTCTTCAACATCTTCAAAAAGAAGAAAATGAATATCAGTTCTTATTTTCTTGATCAACAATAATTGATGCAACAGTAAGTGGATTGTTACAGGTTACACCAATTCCATTGTTTTTTGTTTTTGTTTTGTTGTTTTGTTTTGTTGCAAGCTCTCACCACGTAGCCCTGGCTGGCCTAGAACTTTCTTTGTAGATCAGGCTAGCCTTGAATTTAAAGAGAGCCTCTTGCCTCTGTCTCCTAGGTAGTGGGATTTAAAAACAAATTCAGTTAATTCTTTTCTTTAAAAGATTCTGGCATGCCATTTAATCATGCAAAGCACTGCTTGGGCCACTGGTTATCTTAAGGTTTTCTCTGCCCTTTACCTAATTTTGTTCCTAATTGCAGCAGATCTTTAGGACCATCTCTTCCTTCAGGTGTTATACTTGTTATACTTCTGTTTCACATAATCATTTATATGTGGTAAATATAATGTCTTTCTTAAAATAAAGACTTCTAAATAACAAATGGACGAGAAGGTTGCTAGTATAGTTTGGAGAAGAGGTTGAGAAACTTAGACTCAGACATTTGAGACTCAATCAGACTTCAGACCTCAGACTAAGGCCTATTTCCTAACAACTGGGAGCTTCGAAGTAACTCACATGTTGAGTTCGGAAAGACTTTTTTGCTTCCTGAAATAGCCAGTGGTTGGAGATGCCCACTTATGACTTTCTATCATCACATAATAACCTGCTGATGGCAAAGCTTAGATTAGATCAGCCTGCCATTTAGCCATTACCAGAAAATTGACTGCCAGTCATACTTTTCGCCAATTTCACCTTCCGTTTTATAGTTATCCCAATATATACTGAGTGACAATTTTAATGTAATTAACTACATAGCAGGTTTTAGATTAATAGCAAAACCGCGTACAGTAGTCTTTGACAATAATCTCATACCTTTATATTTTACATTCGATACTTCTATATCTGTGAACAAATGGATATTTTAATAAAGGTTGATCTTTTACTTTATGTCATGGTAGAATTTCTAAAAGCTATTGACAGTTTTATTGACTCAAAAAAAAAAAGATAATCTACTTAGATATTGGCTTAAGCCAAAGATTGACTTTTGAACTCTGTAAGCTCCTACTGATTTAGATGCTCAGTGGCGGGGGAGAGTGGCCAGGGAGGAAGTGACTTGACATCATAACAAGCTGTGCTTATTGGTAAAGCACAGTGAAGCTCAAAAGGAGGGCTTTTAGGGAAATCTGTTTCCAGACGGTTTTGTCAAGACAAATCAACCAACGCAGAGGAAATGAAAATGTTGCTGTGTGTAGACACTTTACTGAGTCATTTACTTCACTTGCCCTATTTTCCCTCCTGTCTTCCCTGCAGATTAAAGTCTCAGGGACACATCCTAGGAACTCACAAAAAATTTGGTCCTTTCTATAGGAACTAAAAGACTCCCATAATCTCAGACTATATTTGTTGAGCATCCAATATGTGACATTTTCATGTTTAATAATCTACATTCATCACGGAAAGAATTCATGGTGTATAGTTTCTGTCTTCAGTGAACTCTGCATTAGTGGACAGGTGCACAAAAAGCTCACATGGAGCTGCAGGCTACCTGTTTGAGGCCAGGTTGGACTACTTAACAAAACTATCTCAAACGCCACCTCACTATCCCCTCAAGACAACAAAAGCAGAACCAAAACCCTTTATGAGGCAATTGAGATGCGATTATGCTTTAATGGAAACAACAAATATAATTCACTCAGCATGTCCTGGGGAGAGAAGCAAGGCATAACACCCGATGTTACACTGCATTTGGTGTGGTTTTTAGTGAAAGTTAGGAGTTTGGTAAATAAAACAAGAAATAAGCAAAACAAAGAAGGTGTGTGTGTGTGTGTGTATGTGTGTGTGTTGATTCCACCCAAATAATGCACAATATGATAAATGCAGGACAGTCAGTATGACACAATTTGTCCCTCACTTACCCTCTAAGAAAGAGACAAGAGCAAGGAGGGAGATGAGAACATTTAATTTAAAATTATGACTTGAAGGAATTAATGTGAATAGGAAGAATCTGGATAAAGAGAAAAGGAGCCACTGGCAGAAACCATGACAGTTTGTCCCTTGCTTTATTTGTGGATGTATTTTCTACATGTTTAAAGTCAACCTCAGTCAAGTCCCAGC
Organism: Mastomys coucha; assembly: GCF_008632895.1. Taxonomy (NCBI): domain Eukaryota; kingdom Metazoa; phylum Chordata; class Mammalia; order Rodentia; family Muridae; genus Mastomys; species Mastomys coucha. The sequence goes on along the minus strand of NW_022196905.1, from coordinate 185,118,063 downwards.
CAAGTTCTCCACCACCGAGCTAGACTTCTGGAGCTTGGTTTTCATCAAGGACCAGGAACAATGATTAAGATTTATGGAGCACATTCCAGGTATCAAGTACTGTGCTAAATGCTTTCTCTATTAACTCCCCGAGTCCCCCTCACTCTCTCTTAATAAGTGCCACTCATTTAATAGGCATGATTACTATGTCTACTTTATAAAAGGCCAATTGAGGATCATGGAGATGAGGAAATCTGCCTGAGTCAGTATGTTTATATTTAAATCCCCGATGCAGCATTTGACCTTAGCACGGCTCATCCCAGAATTTCAAGAACTTAATCACCACACACTCCCTTCTGACTCCTGAGATTAATTAATATTACTCTACATGATCCACAGTCAGAATTCATATAGCTCAGAAAGTGGTATAGAAAAACCAGTCATAATAGGCACACATACATAACAGTCATAGACTTTACCTACAGAAATGTGAATGTGCTGGTGTCAGGAAAGCCTGGTAACGTAATCGTACACTGGTGTGATGAATTTGCCCTGCTGTAAGGTTCTACTCTGAAAGGGGCTGGGGATGTATCAGTCTTTTATGGTTACTGCTACTCAATGGGAGACTGCTTTGAGTGAAAGGTCTGTTGTCTCCATTCTCATCATAACCAAATGCTAAACAACATGCAACTTAAGAGAAGATGTGCTTGTTTGGGTTCAGATTTACATCACTGAAGGGCTGGGAGCAGGTCAACATCCTTTATGTATGTGTTGGGGGAATCTTGTAGCATGTCTTGTAAACATCTCAGGAGACCAACAAGCAGAGACTATGGGCCAAATTGAGCAGCTCTAATCTTCACTCCCTGCCTTATGTCCCCAGGTATGCACCATGGTCCAGTCTAAAGACACAAACCAATGAGCATATTTCACATCCAAGCCATTAATAATGGATTAATACTGGATAAATGGTACTTGATAACAGGAATAACCATAATTATAGTATGTGATGAGGATCCTTTGGGAGGGCGGGGGAGACCACATACACTCGTAGTTATCTTCTGGGCACTGCCAGTCTCTTTCTTCTTAGCAATTGCATCTTCCAAGCACTTACTCTTTCAATCTTGTTTGATTCATCACTGTTCTCCTTCCTGTCCATCTCTTACAAACTTTTGTCTTATTAAGACAGCATCTATTCATAAGAACATAGTTGCTCAACTCCTTATTTAGGAGTGTATATTTTATGGAATACTGGGAGAGCTGCATCTAGAGCTCTCTGGATGATGGGAGCTGCTTGGGAGTAAAGCAGAGGAGAGTGTTTTGTTCTCTCTCGATGGGAGCCCGGAACCTTGGACTGAGTGTCTGGAAGACTGACATCATGGTATCTTCCCTTGGCTGCAAGGATGTTGCAGTAAGTTGAATTTCATATTGGGCAGCAAGACCAGGAAGACAAGGAAGATATAACCTGTTAACTGGGTTTTGTGGAACGAGACTACTGTAGGTCCAGTGTACGAATGAAGCCCAAGTAAGAAAACTCTACACAACTGTAGGGCCCTAAAACCTCCACAGTGCGGCAAGAGACAGCTGTTAGCAGCAGAGACAGTTCTTCCAGCCACACTTCACTACTATGGTAGCTCACAGTAGACTGGGCTCAAGGCAGAGAGTGGGTGCAGCCCAGAAATTTAGAGATGAATAACAAAACTGATACCGTAGACATTGCAGTCGGCTCTTGGACATCTGGCAAGGGTTCATATGGCAGGCAGCAGAGAGGAGGAAAAGAGGCATTTGTAATTCTTAAAGAGAAACTTCAGGTCACCCAAAGAATACAGGAGGACAGCTATGCTGTCTATACAAAGCAACGGTACAGATGTATGCCCATGTCTTCTTAAACATGAAATGGAAGACGAACTCTTAACTTTTCCTCAGATTCCTGGTGGTCCTAACAGAAAGGTTAAACAGAATAATTTGTAAGATTTTCTGCTATTTATAGAAGAAACACACCCAGATGTCAAATGTTAAAATCACTTTTCATCACAGTTCAAACTCAAACAAAGCAGGGAGCAGGCAGACATCGCTGAGAGGAAAATGAGCCAGCATAGACCCTCTGATGACAGTCTTAGCATGTTAGAAAGAGTTCTTCCTAGTTTTCTGGGTTTGAAAAGAATACTATAGCCACCAATGTTCTAATACATTTACTTTAAAAATCCCCCCTAAATGTTTAAAAGCTTCATGTAGATTGTACTCTTGTGTATATGTAGTCAAGCCTAATTTTACGAGACTGACATTTTGGTTATAGTAAGAAATCATCACAACAAAAATATACTATAGATAATGGATTTACAGCCATATGGCTTCTATTTGTTAGTCTTTGAGCACTGAACAAGTACAGAACAGATAAAGAAAATAGAGGGCAATTATTTTCCTATTGCCTATCACATTCTGAAATGGAATATACTTAATTTCTCCCCTTTCTTAGTTGAGTGTGTTTATTTTCTTAATGTCTACTCTTTGAGTTAATCTAAAAGGACTAACCCTGGTTAAGCACCACATTGAGAGCGGCTCAACACATAGTCATGGTTAAAACCATGTGACTATCCAGCCAAAGAGGAAAATCAAATCTGAAAATTCAAAACCACATCAACAGTGACATCATGGCAGCCTGCAACTGAGAGGTTGGGTGTTCATTGTTGTTTGATGTGATCAACATGATCTAGCTGAAGAACACATAGTTAGAAGACAAGCCCAGACAAACACTTTTCATTTTGGAGTTCATATAGCAAGAGATACTGCGAAATCCTAAAACACAGTCCTAGCTTCATATGGACCTAATTTTAGTTAATGGCATTATGCTGTTGTTCCTTATAATAGAATACAAAATGAAAGGCATATGTTATCAGCCTATGAAATATATTATCATATGGATAGTCATAGGAAGGTTTCAGAACACTGAAGATCTAACATGCTTTCCTTCTAAGGAATATCAGAACACTGATAGTACAATTAACCCAGCTTAGGTCCTAGTTAGCATTAGGGTTGTGGTAATTTACTCCATTTCATGAAGCAATACCAGGGACTCGCCACATTTTGTGTGGGAATGTGAGTTTTTAAGGAAATCGACAAAACCATAGATTCCTTTATTGTTCAGCGTTTCTCACCTTCATAAGAGCTCAATCAATACAGCAATTGCTCTTTTGTTACCTGCTGCTGTATCAGGGACTTCAGACCCTGTGAGAAGTCATTAGGAAAAGAGAACAAACGTGTCGCAACTGTCACTGACTTTTATCCCTGATGAATTCAGGTAAAATGGCATCATTGAAACCAGTCACACCATCATTAAGTCAGTTTTAAAAGGCAAATCTCTATGGGTTAGGAGAATCTACTGTTATGCACAGGAACAGAGAGGTCCGAGACATAAACAGTCCTTCAGCTGCTGGGAACTTCATGAAGGATCTACAGAGGTTCCTAGGTCACGGCTTTCCTGCAGTGGAAGAAACCATCACACGTGAACCTGTCCGCATCTATGAGGATTGATCTGCATAGAAAAGACTCGTGAAATTGATCTTCTGTTATAAAACCAAGGAAAAGCGACATGCGTTCTTAATATTGCCAGCAAAAGGCACATTTGGGGATCCAAAGGAATACATGATTTTAGATGACCACAGTATGATTTTCATTATTTGATAAGGATAGTGTATAGGAAATGCTATCCCCAAACATGGCACCTCGATGGGGTTGGTTACTTTCAACTGAATGAAAAGGAGAAACTGCCACTGCCCAAGAGAGCTACTTTTGAACCTTCTCCTAACTTTTCTTTATGCGAAGGGTTCTGGGGTTTAACTTCACTTTGAAACAGGTTACAGTGCCTTCTGTTCATAGGGGTTCGGAGCCGGAGCAGAGACTGAACAAACTGGCCTCGCGTAGTACTTCCAGGTCACTGTGGTTAGGCTGCACAGGTCACTGCTGTTAGGTTACACAGGTCACTATTGTTGGGTTGCACAGGTCACTGCGGTTAGGCAGCACAGGTAACTGCAGTTAGGTTGCACAGGTCACTATAGTTAGGTTGCACAGGTTACTATGGTTAGGCTGCACAGGTCACTGAGGTTAGGTTGCACAGGTCACTGAGGTTAGGTTGCATCCACTATATATCCACACTTTTATAGAGCTGTCTCTTTTCCACCCAACAGACGCACACAAATACAGTGTCAGGGTCACTGGCTCAAATATTCCAACCCTTCCCTGAACTGTCAGCTAATCTGTCAGCTTTGACTAAGGTGCGGCTATGACAATGACATCCCTGCCCCAACACCACTGTAGTTTCTCAAACTTAGGTTATTTTTATTTCTTTTAAATTCATAAAACAATATGGATTATTTGCTCTCATGAGATATTTATAGGAAAACAAGGTTGACCATCAGCATGAACTATTTATCATGCCAGATTTGCAAACAAAATTTAGATTTTTCTGTCAGTAGCACTCAGAACATAAAATTAATAGGACATCTTGGGAGTTTGGGGATAGTAAGGATGTTCCCTGTGTTTTTGTTTTTGATTTAGCCTTATTCTGTTTGCAAATCACGTTATTAATTTTTCTTTATTTTTTCTAAATAGTTTTCCAGATACTTGTTTAACTCAGAGACTGCATTTAATGCTTACTAGCATAGCTTTTATTTCATTTTATTTAAGAAGTGTGGCTGTCAAATAAGTTTAAAACTGCCCAGGAGGAGAAGTTTCAGAACTATCAGCTCTCTTCATAGCCTTTCTACATTCTTGACCCAACCCACATCCTCACCAAGTATCATAAATATTCCCAGTCTAACTACTAGTATCTACAAAGTACATGATGACCACCTTCTTCCTCCTCCTTTTCTTCTGCTGCTGCTTCTGCTGCTGCTTCATCATCATCATCATTACCACCACCACCACCATCACCATCATCATCATCTGCTTCTGATTCTCGTTCTCCTCCTCCTCCTCTTCCTCCTCTTCCTCCTCCTCCTCCTCTTGCTCCTCCTCCTCCACATCATCTGCTTCTGCTGCTGCGTCTGCTGCTTCTTCATCTCCTCCTCCTTCTTCCTCATCTTCTGCTTCTTCCTCTTCCTCCTCCCCCCTCCTCTCCATCCCCTCCTCTTCCTTCTCTTCTTCCTCTGCTGCTTCTGCTGCTTGTTTTGCTTTTTCTTCTTCTGCTTGTTGTTGTTGTTGTTGTTGTTGTTGTTGTTGTTGTTGTTCTTCTTCTTCTTCTTCTTCTTCTTCTTCTTCTTCTTCTTCTTCTTCTTCTTCTTCTTGTTCATCTTCATCATCTTCTTCTGCTTCTGCTTCTTCTTCTGTACCAAGAAGACATAACTGAGTAAAAGTAAAAAGCAGTCATTGCTTTGAGGTGAATGGTATTCTGCACACAAAGGCTATCAATGAAACATAGGATTACAAATGAATAGAAAATGAAGATGCTTTTCTTCTCACATTCTTTGTCATTCATTCAGTCAGTCATACATGTAGAGTACATTATTTTCAGTACAGGGGACTGAACCCAGGGCCTTGGACATGCCAGGCAAGCATGTGCATTAAGCTATATTACCAGCCCTTTCTCATTTACTATAGTCATCACCAAGTTTAGTCCTAATTCACTGATTCTAACAATGGTGAGAAACATTCCAAACATCCAATGTGTATTCTAATGTACTAGAAGAAGAGGTTCCTTTGTGGTTTTTAACTTTAGGCAGGCCGTTAAACATGGGTGTGCGATTCACCAGAGAAACACAGAGCTGTGCTTCCTGCATGAAATCTCAAGTGTAGAGGTAAACTACACCACAGATTGGAAATGACACCCTACCGATTCTTCTTAGTGGGATGCTAGACTTCATAATTTAGAAAGCATTTAAAAAGTCAGTCCTTAATAACTTCCCCCATGTTCTATTTCTGGGTTTAGTGATACAATGTAATACACTCTAATAATTCCTAACTTTACTTTCCAGCTGGAAGCAAATAAATAACTTCTGTGGGGTCAGCGTTTTGTCCTCATGAATTCAGAGACTCATCAGATGTGTGAGTGCACACTTTGTACCCTCAGCATTTGGGAAGTGGAGTCAAGAAGGTAGAAAGGCCAGTTCAAGACCAGCCTAAGCTAACTAGGGACATTTTTGTCCGAAAAAAAAAAAAGGTGGAAACTTAGAGTTCTTTAGAAATTTTCAAAAACTTTGGGTTGTGCAATGCCAGATACTTGTTTTCAGTTTTAGTAGTGTTAATGTATAGTGTATGCAGATAGTATACTTTTCTCCAAGCATGAACACCACACTGAAGTATATGAAGGATGCATACCAAATGTGGCCAATTAACTGAAATCCTTCAATGAAGGATATTCTTACTAAACTATCCTTTTCGTTCTCATTAGGACTATTGTTCATGTTGCCAGAGACAGAAAAAGATACATCAAAGGCTGAAGATGACTTACAATACTCATTCTAAATCCAATCCCAAAATACCTTTACTTTATTCTGTGGGCTTTTTTTTTTTTTTAATCAAAACTTTACTCACTACATGTTACTTCCATTATTTACTTTAAGCTGTAAATGCATGTAACTAATTGGCCACGAGTTAATGTTTTGTTATGAACCACAAGTATCAAGAAACTCTTGCTTTAACATATCATTTAACCCTGTGTGTTTTAATTGTATTTAAAAATGCAGTCTTGTAGTTTGGGGGCTTGGAAACTTGCCCACCTTGACTGTGGCACTTGGAACAAGTTCAGCTCAAGAAGCAATCTGAGAGTGGAGGTCATTTTAACTCTAGATCACTTTGGGGACCCCATCCTCCCATGTAGCGAAACAGCTTCCATTGAGCATTTCAAAGGCAATACCTTGGCCATGAAGCTCGTCCCTAGGAAGTTCTTCCAGCAACCACTCAGGATCTATATAACCCGAGAAGCAAATGGAAGAGACCCAGTCACCAGGCTTGGACACTGCCTTTTTCTCCTAGGGGGGTTTTACCTGCACCAGCAACCTTTGTTCACCTGAATTTCTGAAGTCTCTCCCTCCCTAACTTGCAGTCCCTTCCCCTGGAACCTCGCCATGTCCAGGCCAGTTCTGTCCTTCCAGTCCTTTGGTCACATTCCTGACCTCCAACACCTGCTTTTTTTTTTAACCCCTAAGCTTCCAGCACCCTCATTTCCCTCTCCCCTATGAAGCTCTCACTTATGTTCCTCAGGCTTCCTTTTTTCTCCCATGTCTGCTTTTGGCTAGTTTATTTCAGCAAACTCAGAGCGAACACAAAGAAAATTTCCCTTCGTTTCTGTGCACGTAAAAATTGGAGTGGAATTTGCCCGTGTGTCCACTCCAGTCATGCTCAGAAATGATTCGTGCTTCTTATCAGTCGAAAGTATTTACTTCCAGTTGGCATTTACATTTCTGTGTTTATGATGTGCAAGGATAGATCCAATTAGCTAATTTTTCTATTTGTGCACACACACACACACACACACACACACACACACACACAAATACTCCAGAAACTTATTTGACCAACCTGAAAAGTGGCAAAAGTGGTCTTATGACTAGAGGGCTCTTTCATCCGGTTGTTGCTGGCCTACTTTTCTCTGTAATGTAACCATTGCTTTTGGAGGGTAGCTTGACAGGTAGTTAACCAAAAAGACAGAACCAATCAATTGACTCAACATTTTTATTTTAGTATGTGTTTCATTGGATTTTTCATAAGTCTCAATTTTATTTTGTTTACATATTACATTTATTTAAAATATTTACAATTTATTCATATGCATGGATGTTTTGCTTGCATGTCTGCACACCATGCATGTGTCTGGTGTCTGTCAGTGGAGGCGCTGTGCATACCGTGCATGTGTCTGGCATCAGTGGAGGCGCTGAATCCCTAGACGACGGAAGCTTGCCAAGCAGATTCTGGGAATCAAACCTGGGCCCTCTGGAAGAGCAGCCCGTGCCCTTAACCCCTGAGCCATCTCTCCAGCCCCTTTGTTCACTTTGATGAAATATGTAGTAAAAATGAAGAAAATGCAATGCCAAAGTTAGAACATTTTTTTGTTTTTTTAGAAAGTTATAGAGGTTATTAAATTTAAAATTAGGTGGAGATTTTTCATGAGATGATTTAAATATGAATTTTCACTATGGGAAAAAGTTTGAAATGAATAATACTCCTTTATGGCCCTTCATTTGAACAGAAAATAAAATTGGCCTTGGCTGGCCTATTACTGAAGAGTGTGCATACTATTGAAGAGTGTGTGTGAGTGTGTGTGTCTGTCTATGTGTATGTCTGTGTGTGTCTGTGTGTGTTCCTGTGTGTTTGTCTGTCTGTGAGTCTATGCGAGTTTGTGTTTGTGTCTGTGTATGCCTGTGTGTTTGTGTGTGTGTTTGTATGTCTGTATCTGTGTGTCTATGCCTATGTCTCTGTGTCTGTCTGTGTGTCTATGTGAGTGTGTGTGTGTGTCTGTCTATGTGTATATGTCTGTGTGTGTCTGTGTGTGTTCCTGTGTGTTTGTCTGTCTGTGAGTCTATGTGAGTATGTGTTTGTGTCTGTGTATGTATGTGTGTCTGTGTATGCCTGTGTGTCTGTGTGTGTTTGTGTGTCTGTATCTGTGTGTCTGTGCTTATGTCTCTGTGTCTGTCTGTGTGTCTATGTGAGTGTGTGTGTGTGTGTGTGTGTTCCTGTGTGTTTGTCTGTCTGTGAGTCTATGTGAGTATGTGTTTGTGTCTGTGTATGCTTGTGTGTGTCTGTGTGTGCTTGTGTGTCTGTATCTGTGTGTCTGTGCCTATGTCTCTGTGTCTGTCTGTGTGTCTATGTGAGTGTGTGTGTGTGTGTGTGTGTGTATGTGTGTGCCTGTGTGTTTGAAGGGGATGTGACACTAATATCTCTTTCTTCCTCTCTTTTTATAGTCTCCCAATATCCATATAGGAAAACCCTCTTTTCTCATCTAAATAATAAAGTAAGTCCCTTGCTATAAAAAGACAGGGCAGGGGTCTTGCTTATGTATGTGAAAGGAAATACGATGTACTGTAGAAGACGGAATTATTTCTTGGCATCATTCAAATCCATTGTTCAAGACTGAGAAAGGAGTTCAGCCAGCAGCAAACCATGCACTTTTGAGTAAGAATGGAGTTCTGTCTTCGCTAGTCTGTTACAGTGTGCACCAACTCCCATGTTTATGAATGACATGCATTTGGAAGTACAGAATAGGTTTCCGTTCTTTCTCAGTACTTTGGAAAATCACCAAAGCTAGGTTTGAATGTTAGGGGAAGACCATATGTAGAATAATAAAACCAGTTCCAGCTTACTTTCTTTCTATGTTAGTCAAATGAAGAGATTCTATTTAATAGTATTTTAGTACATTAAAGGCAAGTTCAACCAATAAACTCTTGAGTTTGAATTTCCCTCTTAATTATGTACAATAAATTATTATCTCTTTACTGAGTGAACACATGAATGAAGTGGAATCTGGAGAAGGTTATGAGAAATTCAGTAAGATTAACAAAGCAAAACAGAATACCTCCCCCTTCCCCCAAATTTTTCTTCAGTCTAAACATTAATATTTAGTGGTAATAGAGTAAAAAACAAAATAAAGGATAATCTTGAAATGTAATACATAATTATAATAATTGAGTACTAATGAAAGTAGTAAAAACTTAACCTCATTCCAGTTAGGTTTTCTATTTTGGAAAAAAAAAAAAATCCATGCTTGTAGCCCAGGCTGTCTTTAGACATATGTAGCCCAGGCTGGCCTTGTCCTTGAGATCCTCCTGTTTTAGTCTCCCCAGTTGTTGGGATAAAGCCACCATGCCCAGCTGATTCCAAATTTTAACTTTATTTTCATTTTCTCTTCATTGGAGGTGTTTTGAGTTAATTATTTTCAGAGATGAGTCGGGCTCTATCCGGTAGACTAGTGTATCTTGTAAATAATCGGGCTTTATCCTGAGTGATGGCATGGATAGGTTAAATCTTTATTTAGTCACCCTAACTGAAAATCAAGGAACTGGATCGCGGTGGAAGAGTAAAACATAAAAAGATAAAAAGATAAAAAGGTTTGAAACAGTTCGCAAGTTACATCTGACAGTTAATGAAGGCTAGATCTGAGTCATGAGGTCAGACACCAGGATGATCTGAAGCAGGCCAGAAAAGCAGAAGAAAACGAGGCAGGAGGATGGTCGGAATGAAAGTTAAGAATAAGCCAAAATGAAAATGATATGCAAGAGAGCTTGATTTATAAAAGCAGAGGGTGGGGAAGCTCTCCATGGATCCTACGTAACTTTCCTGTCAGGAACTGCGCTGTGTGGTTGGACTACCGTGAAGTAAGAGAATGCATTTACACGAGCTTGAAGTGGTTTTTGGTTTTGTTTTTTTCCAAATGGACTTTAATGTAAACTGGCTATGTTATTACTCTCACTCTCGATATCACTTATAATATGTATCACTGTTCTGATTAATGTAAATAGAACATTTTCTGGAGTGCTAGCATAGAACATACACATATATGCAGGGTCCAGAATATTGACATGGGTTAAAGGATACAAAGTTACTGTCTACAACAGTGGAAGTGGCTTTGAAATGAGGCGATTTACTGTTGTTTTTGTTGTACAGTTGTTTGATTTGTGGTGCATTGGATAGGAGGAACAGAATAGAATGTTACCATGCAGGCTCGTGGGCAGTGAGTGGACAACTGAATGAGGAAGTGAGAAGCAAGCCACAGGAGGAAAAGAGGAGGAGGAGAAAGAAGGAAGACGAGAGATGAACAGGTGGAGGCATCTGATTCGTCTCTTTGACCCACACTCAGCTCTCAAGCTACAATGATTTTGTGTCTCCTTAGATGGAGCTGGAAGACTTAGGTTTCGCAGGCTTTAATGGCAATATATTCCCCAGGACTGAAGTAATTCAATTAGCATTTGCCAAAAATATATGAGTTGCAAACCGCTTACTGCTGGTTCCAATAATGTTTTTCTTCCTGTGATTTCCTCAAGGCAGCCACACCTGTGTTATTCTCTGGGCGCCTCTTGCTCCCTACTTAAGCCTTAGGTTTCTGACATTATGGGCGGAGCCTCTATCTCTTTGATTTTGCTATAGAGCCTTGTTTTGTAGGTTGAGTGACCCAATTCAGGGCTGAAGCTGTTGGGACTTGCTTTGCTATCTCCTGACAGACCAGATCAACATTTGAGCTATCTTTCCCAAGAAAACAAGGTTTAAGAAAAACAATTAACATGTTAAAATTGTTCTTGACTTTAGAAAAAAACAGTCCATAAGATTGCAATAATTCATAGCTGGAAACTATCTCCCAGTAGTATTCAATCGTAACTAATCAAATTTATTCAGTTTTTTAAAATTCTTATTAGTTCTTACCCATGTAAGTACATAATTTTTACTTAGTTATGATCTCAACAGTGATTCAAATTCCTACAGAAGATCTACTGCAAGAGAAAATAGAAAGTTTCTGTTTTACTACCTACATTGAAACTAATGAAATTTATCAAGTACGCTACCTACCTCCTACATGCGAGCTGGTGTGTAAGTAGGGCCAAAAATTTCTAATTTCTTTCTCTTCTCTCTCTCTCTCTCTCTCTCTCTCTCTCTCTCTTTCTCTCTCTCTCCCCCTCTCCCCCTTCCCCTTCCTCTCCCTCTCCCACTCCCCCTCTCTCTCCCTCTCCCTCCTTCTTCCTCTCCTTTCCTCCCTCCCTCTCTCCTTCCTTTTTTTCTTTTCTTTTTTTTAAGTGAAGCTGATCTCCCTTTTTGAGAATGATATTTAAGTACCTCTGTCAGAAAGATCCTCGGAAAGTGTGAAAACTTAGCTATTTGCATTGCAAATATTTTCTTAATTTTTTTTTTTGCTGGTTAGTTTTTGCCAACTTGACACAAACAAGAGTTACCAGAAGAGGGATGGTCAGGTGAGGAACTGCCTTCATCAGATTGGCCTGTGGCCAAGTCTGTGGCAGCGTTTTCTTGATTGACGGGGAGGGCCCATCCCACTGTGGGCGGTACTATCCCTTAGGTGGTCCTGGGTGTTCTGTGTAAGAGAGCAGGCTGCACACTTTTTGTGTAAGCAGCTTTTCTCTATGGCCATTTCTTCATCCTGCTTCCAGGATCCTGCTTTGACCTCCTGTGTTGGCTTCCTGCAATGGCGGACTGCACTCTGTAAGCCAAACACTTTCTTCCCTGAATTAATTTAACTTAATTGTTTTAACACAACAGAAAACCAGACTAGGACGATATTTTTAGAGGATTTCTAACATCCCTTCGAATCATTCCACAAGCATCCCGCAGAAGTTCTTTTCTTTTCTTTTCTTTTCTTTTCTTTTTCTTTTTCTTTCTTTCTTTTTTTTTTTTT
>NW_022196905.1:185095655-185105675 GCF_008632895.1 Mastomys coucha | reverse complement strand
TCGAACTCAGAAATCCACCTGCCTCTGCCTCCCAAGTGCTGGGCCGAAGTTCTAGTCACTGCCTCCTTCTAATCACTGCCTCCTTCTCATTCCAACTACGGTCTTGCCAGTCTTTCAGTGGGTGGGGATAGCTCGATGACAGAGTAAGTACCTAAAGCAGTGAGGATGCTGAGATCAGTCCCCGGCACTTAAATGTCATCCAGTAACAGAAATGTAGCGGTCATAATCAGCTTAGAGTCAACCACATCCAACTGGAGGCTTATGAGCCTTATGGGTTCCTGAATAGATAGGTATACAGCCTAACTCATTTGACTCTAGACTATTACAAAAGAAAACTTAACCTGGAAAGAGATGCTGTCACTGTTGTTTCATTTTCAATAGATTTTGATGTGCTAGTATATGATTTAAGTTTGATAACTAGAAAGCTGATTACCATGTTAAAAACAAAAACAAAAACAAAAAAACAACGGAATAAGGGTGTACTTTTGGTGCTAGGAGGCCAAAACCTGGGGCATATGATATGGAGAGCTGTCTTTGAATTACCTCCCTGCTTTTCTTTGAGTTTTCCCTTCTCTATCACATATTCACAGAAACTTTATGAGCAAACTATACAGAGTTCTTGACATAGTAGTATCTTAATTACCAGCCATTCTGGAAGGGAATAATTTTGTAAAAATAACCTCAGGGGACCATATTTAACCTAAGTGTTTTTTTTTTTTTGCATAAATTCAAAGGGATGCATTCCTGGAAGGAGATCTATGTGCTGGATTAAAGGATTCCTGACCTGCAATTATATCATATTAGAGCATGTCTTCTTAATGTGTGCACAGACACCTCAAAAAATTGTTAAGAACGTTGGAAGGGAACTGAGTAGAAAATCTTAAGGTTGAGAGGAGAGAGAGGAATGAGAGAAATAGGAAATGGCAAACATCTTTACTGAAGAAATGATATTTGTTGGAGTGAGTGCTAGCACTTAACACCTCCCCTGAAGAATGGTGTCTCATGGATTGAAAATAGAATCATCCCAGGCAAGATTCCCTCCAGGGATTCAGTGGCTACTAAGTGAATGCAGTCTTTGAATACCTCTGTAATTTGAGGATTCATTGTTCTTCTGAGCTGTAACTCTACAGGGTTCCTGAAACCTTACCCTGAGAGCTTTCCCCATTCCATTCTGGTGCAGGGACCTCCAGCATCTGGAAGCCTGGTTGGCATGGCTTGAGTGCCGGGTGTTCTTCACGGACCCCTGTGGTTGGTTCTTGCTGGTGCTGTTATCTGAATGGTTGTGGCATCTTTAGGAAGTAGAGCCTTGCTGGAGAAAGCTGGCCACTGAGTGTGGGCCTTGGGATGTTGGAGCTTAGCTGGACATTTCTTGTTTACTTTGTTTCTGGACTGCAGAAGTGTGGAGACCAGACAGCCTCCTGCTGCGGCAACCACAATGGGCTATGCCTTCTTGGAACTGTAGGCCAACATAAAACCTTCCTCTCTTAAACTGTATTTTGTTGGGTATTTGGTAATAGTAACAAGAATGGTAACTATTGTACACTGTGGAGATATAGAGTTATGGTCAGATTATCCCTTTTCTGGCATTTTTGGGTCATGGGACATGCATAGAAATACACTGATTTTTGATATATAAAGAAATAAATATCTTCAGGTTTTTTTTTAAAAAGTCATGTGGTAACTGCTAAAAGAGTATATGATTCTTTCAACCACATTTGATGGTATGGAAAGAAAAAAAATGTTAAAAATATTGTTTGTTTACTTCTGTAAATTCATTTATCATTATATCTTCATTGGAATTACACATAAAAATTAGTCAATGATTAAAATTTTTAATTGATTTTGATTTCTTTCTTTTTTTTAAAGATTATTTTATATATGTGAGTACACTGTCGCTGTCTTCAGACACACCAGAAGAGAGCATCAGTACCTATTACACAGATGGTTGTGAGCCACCATGTGGTTGCTGGGAATTGAACTCAGGACCTCTGGAAGAGCAGTGAGTGCTCTTCCCCGCTGAGCCATCTCTCCAGCCCTTGATTTTGATTTCTAAGGAATATCTTCATGTAAATAAGACCTTACTATTTACGAAAGGTACTTGGGACTTCAATTACTTGGAACTTTTCCTTTCAGGAAGCAGCTCACTTATATGTTTCTCTAGCATTTCTTGTCACAAGAAAATTAAATGGAGAAATGTCTGCATTGAGAAGTTCTGTTATGGTCTGTCCCTAACCCAAGGGATCTATTGTGTGAAATACTGCTATAAAAAATCCATGCCATCCTATTTGGCTGAACACAAAACATTAAATTGGGTTATCACTGAGTGTTTAATAGTTAACAAAACTTATATCCATTAATAGCTAATGCTTTGCTTTGAAACATGTATGGTCTTGTTTTCATTTTGCCTCAAGGCTAATTTCTTTGTTCTTTATAAGACATCAGACACAGAATAAATCAGCCATGAGCTAGCTGTTCATCAGTTAAATTAGTGGCAAGGCAGAGAATTTTTTTTTTTTTTTTGGCTAGAATTTGCAGTTGTTCAGCAAAGAAAATAACTTTTGCTTATTTTCTTTATTGTTTTATATTATGCTAGCTATATTCTTGTCCCCCAAATGTTTTTTCTCACTATGGGAGATATTCATTTATTTGTTTATTTTCAAGTTTTAGAAATCCACAAAATTAACTTTATTAAGGATGATATGGAGATCAAATAACCCAGAAGGTAATAACCCCACCTTTTGTGTGAAGTTCCTGGTTGATGAACACTTGTCTGTATTCCCTTCATTCAGACCTGAGTCGGCCTTAAATACATGGACGTGGCAAACTGGTGACATTATTCCAGTGGAGTGGAGGTCCAGTTTAGAAATTCTCTTTGTTCTTTTCGGCTGTGTTCTATGAAACTCTGAGCTTTCATTTAAAGTAGAGGCTAATATTGCCGCCCACAGAGAGGATGACCTGCTATAACCTGACCTACATAATATATTTGTCCTTATTCTGTTAGGCCCTTTGACATACCCTGGTAGATGCCAGCCTTTCATTAGAATGGACAACTTTGATTGCTTTAGGGATCAATAATTGTTCTAAGTGATATTTTGGAGCTTGTTGAGCAAAACCAACTTGCCTTCCCTTCTCTCCGTTTTTAGACACATGACTCTATTAAGGGAAATTTAATCCGTATGTTTCTGATTCCTTTACACTTAACTCATCAAAATGTTGTTTTGTAAGACTGCTTTGAAGTCAGGGAAGCCTTTTAAGTCATTTTTTATGAGACTTTTTCAAGCCTTTTTTCTTAGGAACAGGAAGTGGCATTTAGCCAACAGTTAACAAACTCAAACACCAAAAGGTTCAACTTGGGTTTGGATCTCTGAAATGACGAGAGTTTGAATGGACTCCTGACACGACCTATCTTTGCTGAATATGACTGCCAATAGCCATCGTAACAGTCCTAATTATCCAGACAACTCAAGGGTCCTAACCAACTGCCAACTCTCAAGTGTTTCTCCAATCAATCTTCTTCATGCTACATTATGACTCACTTAACTTTAAAGGGACTACTTTATTACCCGTCCAGCCTAGCTAGCATTTGTATGTGTGTGAAGGGGCGGGGGGGGGGCACTTCTGTGAGAGCTATTTAAATCCTCACTCTCACGAAGCTGGCTGGTTAGAACTTTAAAAACCCAGTCACTAATAAAATCACACAGAGTTCAAGTTCACAGGACAAGTGAATCCTGATTGATCATGAAGGCTCCCAGTCACAGATGACTCCTGGCACTCAGCTCTCAGCACAGACGATAACACAGATCCTGCAATGCTTTAGAGAAGAAAATGCACATTAAAATAAAGAATGAAGCATCTGGCTTCAGAAGTTCTTATTTGATTTACACCCAACAGTTGTTGTAAGTATAAACCAGCCTCCATTTCCCAGGAAATTTACCGCCCAAACAAGTCATGGTGGTGCTCAGTGCCTAATGCATTGGAAGTGCTTTGGTCCAGTAGCGGAGGAACTTTGAAATTCTCCTGCTAAGTCTTCATTCAATGACCTGCAAGTTAAGCAACAACGAATGTGCAGCCAATCTAGGTTAAAAGCCTGGTGATATGGCAGCAGATCTTTGTGGAGTTAAAAAGAAACCAGAATAGCATATAATGTAAAGGCCCAGGCATTTGGGCATCAGATCACACTGTTCAAAGACTGACTCAGTCTGTCTTGGCTATCAATGGATCTATGACCTGGAGAAAATTTCGCTAATGATAGAATCCATGCCACTAGACTGTTGTGAAGCTTGAACGAGATGCTACATGTCAAGTCCCTGGTTATGCCTTGATAAACATCAGCTGTCACGATGGTGACGATGATGGTGATGTTGGATAGAACTCAGTCATGTTACCAGGAAACGGTCATTCAGATATGAGTCAACCCCAGAGGGAGTTGTACCTTGTGTTCTTCAGTCCTCCTAGGATTTCTCATCCAGTTCCATGACTTGAAGTAATACTTGTTTATTGTTGACTCACAGATAAATGTCCTTTTCCTTGGCTTCTCCCAGAAGCAGGTCAGAAAGCCATGGTGGCCCATCTGTAGCTTTTTCCTGCTGTGTTGTTTTCTTCTCACCTTCAAGTTTTTCTTTCCTGGGCTAACAACTTTGCATTTGGTGTTCTACCTGTCTGTCATCTTTGCTTCTTGCTCACTTGGTAGAGTTAGAGAAAGGACTGAAGAAGCTGAAGGAGTTTGCAACCCCATAGGAAGAACAACAATATCAAGCAACCAGCACCCCCAGAGCTTCCAGGGACTAAACCACCAACCAAAGAGTACACATGCAGAGTCCCATGACTCCAGCTGCATATGTAGCAGAGGATGGCCTTGTCTGCCATCAATGGGAGGAGAGGCCCTTGATCCTGGGAAGGCTTGATGCCCCCGTGTAGGGGAATGAGAGGGCCAAGAGGTGGGAATGGGTGGGTGGGTGGGGGAACACCCTCTTAGAAGCAGGGGGAAGGGGGATGGGATATGGGGTTTGGGGGGGGTGGACCAGGAAGGGACATAACAATGAAAGGTAAATAAAGAAAATATTCAATTAAAAAAGAAGAAAAATAAGAAATCCTGTTGTCCTTCTCATGCTTAAGCATCTGTTCTCTACACAGCCTCTTACTAACTCCCATTGCTCATAAAGGTGTATCTCCTCTTATGACTTCATTCAATCTTGCTCCTTCATTATGACCTTCATCTTGTTACACTGGAATGCTATTGAGCATTTGTTCCACTCCCTTTGAGGGAACAGAAAGGGACAGACTGTATTTTATGTCCTCCGATGGCAGCCATGCACAAGGCTCCACTCCTAGCCAAATTGAATGTCTTGGAAATAGTTCCTTGGCATGAACTTGACCTTCATCTATGAGAGATATGCAGTCATACTCTGTAGAAAAACAGTGCATAGTATATCTCTAATGGTATGTGTTTAGGATCACAGCGTGATTTCAAAGCAGCTCTACCTGGTCAGATATTTTCCTTACTAGATCAGTGAGTAGCCCAGTGGACACACACATAGCCTTTTGTGAGGGGATGTGTACCATCATAGGACACAGAGTAGCCAGCTAATCAAGACAAAAGGGGCCAGCGCTCCATGTGCCTATTCAGGTATTTGCTTTAGTGCCTTAGTTCCCACTCCTTAGAGAACCTTGAGCTTCCCATTAGCTTTACTGAGTGCCAATGTCAAAAGGACCTTCTGTTTCCAACTCTCACTCACTTACAGGAGAAGGCCCTGCATTGTCCTCAACACTGATTGAGTTGCATGTTAGCTGTGAGAGCTGGTGTGAGTATTTGATCTACAAGGAGTTAGAGGGGACTTTGAGCCCAGCAGGTGGCCTACTGGGGAGAACTGCAGAAGACACCTATCTGTCTATCTCTCTGTCTTTCTCTCTATCTGTTGTCTGTCTGTCTATCTATCTATATAATCTCTATCATCTATCTGTTATCTTCTATCTATCTATATATCTATCTACTTTCTATCATCTGTTAATCTATCATCTACTATCAATATTCTATTGTTTATCAGTTAATCTATCTTTTATTGATCTTTCTATCTATCATCTATCTGTTAATCTATTGTCTACTTACTATCAACATTCTGTCATCTATTTATATTTCTGTCTATCTATCTATCTATTTATCTATCTATCTATTTTTTCTAAATCTAGAATTGGAAAGTTCAGTCAGTTGCTGAACACTGTCACAGAACACTGCTGTCCTACCTCTTCCTGATAGAGGATATCATCTCAGATGCCAGTCCCTCTCTGCATTCATTACAACATTCACATTTTGTCAAGGAGGTCCAAAAGGCTGATTTTGAATGCTACAGATCTCTTCCTATTAACCAGTTATGAAATTGAGCTAATCATTTGTAGAAACTGCTTTAAAACCTTGTATAATGAAATATATCAGTGTATTTTATAAGGCAAGGTTTCATATCGTTTGACAAAACTTCTTTTTGTTTTTAAAATAGATACCTGTTTCTACCCCCATCTCCATTCCTTAGCATGTGTATGCACATCTGTGTATGCGTGTGCGAGTATTAAGGAGAGGTTCATGTGCTGGGTATTGATGTAAAATTTATTTCTTACTCTAAGTTGCAGCATAGTTATTTGAAAGCCGCTGTCTTAGAAACTGTGAAGCAACCTGAGGCTTGGATGGTGATCAAGGAAGCTGGTAATACTGAAGAGCAAAACCAGATCACAGCTTCTCAGACTCATGTGTCATGGGGATTCTATTAAACCCTACTTTCAGTTGTTCATGTAAATGGAAGACAAATTATATGAGATAACTTATAAATGCCCACATCTAATTTGATTTATTTCCCTCTTAATTACAGAAACATCTATCGCGTATTTCCTGAGAGTCAGGACCTATACTGGATGCTGGGAGATAGCAATGTGAAAGTTGGTCACTATTTTCCCTCACGGAATCCAAGACATTTTCTAACAAAATGCCTACAACTCTGAGTGGCAGCAGTTAACTGGCTAATTGAGTCCCATCCTCTCTAACTGTCACCCCTCCCCAATGAAAAGGCTAATAAACAGAAACCAGTCAAATAGCAACTAGAAGGGGAAATAAAATGAAAACTGAGACTGAATGTCATATAATTAGATCCTCAGTATTTGAGGCCATAAGATAAGGCTTAAGTAATAAGCTTAACTTCTTACATCGGAGGTTCTATTTCTGCAGGAAGAATCTGCGTGAGTATTGCTGCTATGGCCGTTGTCAGTGAACATCCTGGATGCTCCTTCCTCAGAAGGGAGAAAGCTCCTTTCCTCTCTTGATGCTGATGTAGATTTTTAAGTCCTCTTTGGAAGCAAAGTCACACAGCGAGTGATTTCATTCACTTTGCTGTTAATCTCAGCTCTTGGATTTGCTAGTCTGTAGCATTTAAAGATCTCTAAGTAGAGTCCCTTCTGAATCCCCAGGCATAAGCGTTTGTTTGTCTAGTTAACTTTTAAAGAAAGGAATACAATGTACCAGCTTTTCCAGGGAGAAAAGAAGGCCCGTGCCAGAGCCTCTGCAAGCCTTTCCCAAGTCTGTTTACACTGGAAGTCGACAATATCCGATAAGTTTCCTTCCTTCCTGCTGTGCGAGGTACTGAAAAGCGTCCCCTGAAGTTTGATCATTTAAATTTAAACTATTTATACTGTCTCATGTATACAACACTCTTCCCTAACAGACCTGATACCCTCTAAACTGTTTTCTACCCCACGGCCCTTCCTTTTCTTAAATATCTTATAATTTAACTTAAAATCATTCTGCATTGCTTCAGGAAGTCTTCTTTTAAACATGATTACATACTTCAAGAATGGAGATGCTCATTTTTTTTTTTAAACTAAGTTTTAGTATGTAATGGTTGTTCCTCTGCTTCCTGGTTGCATATTTTTGGTGACACATCCATAGCAACGTGGCTCTATTTATAAGCAAACAGAAGGAGAAACATGGACTTTGGCTAACCTGGGTGGACAAAGCACACCCTGAATGTGATAGTAACTGTGCCCACAAGTGGGGACGTGCTCCAAAGTTTAACGGGTTTTCCACAGAATCTGTTCTGTGGGAGGAAATCCATCAGCTGTCACAATACATCATGATTTCAAGTGGATATTTTAATTCATAAAATAAATTTTAATTTAATAAAGATAATAATCTGAGCTCCCATTCCATTTCTAGTTGCTGGGTGCTAGACTGTAGTAGCATTTCAAGATCTCCAAAGTGGAGTTCCCTCTGAATTCCCAGCATGAAACATAGTATGTTTAGTTACAAGTAAAGCAAGGGAACAGCTTTTCTGAGGGAGAAATATTCCATGTGATTTGACTTGGAAATTCCTTATTCGGTTAAGATATTTTAAAGTCAGCTTTCCTTTCCTTCCCTTTCCTTTCCTTCCCTTTCCTTTCCTTTTCTTTTTTCTTTTTCTTTTTCTTTTTTTAAAGTAAAAGTTAGCCACAAGGTTGAGTTCTATAAATGATCTGAGTCAACTTAATCAGTTCAACAGATTTATACTGGGGACTTCCTGTGCTTGATACTGAGAGGTAAAAGGATACTATCTCTAGCCAGTGGAGCAGATATTTACACAAATAAAGCAGAGGCAATATACGCTAATGCCTAGATTACCAGAGGAAATTATATTGGGTAAGACATGGTCAGAGGCATGGAGAACTGCCTGTTTCTAGATGGTATGGTACTGGGGAGCACACAAGAAGACAGAATACTCCTGAGGTTAAAGGCACAGTTTCAATGACTGGGCAGGGAGAAGGGCGAGAATTCCTTGTTGAGTGGTCAGGCGAGAGGATGCTGGTTCTCTGTTTCCTGCTTGATATGGAAAGAGAGATCTCAGCAGAACCCAAAGAAGTCTGAGACAGAAGGATTCTTGAGTGTGCTTCAGTTATGTGCTGTTATAGGCTGAATCATCTCAGACGTCATGACTCACCATTGGCTAAGCTGGCCCCTGCTGAGCCATCTTCTTCTTTGTTCAGTGCTGAGTTTCCCTAAAGGTGTCAGAAGATAGGCCAGGGAGGTCAAAGCTGGTCCTGCCTACTTACCCAAGTGGCTCAAAAGTGGCAGCTTCTCTTTTCTCTAATAGAGACTTGTTTCTCATTTGGACATTGCTGCAGATAGATCTAGATTGTTTATAATGATGCTTCAGGGAGTACAAGTACCGAGAACATGAATTCTGACAGTTTCTTCATGTGGGTTGATACAGGGGATGCTACAGGGTCCAGGGTGTCTGAAATGATGTATAGATGTCCATCCACATAGGGTGATTTATTCCTTATTCTCCTAAGACAAAAAGAAAGGGGCTAGGGTGGGCATTGTACAAATTTGTTTACACAAATAAAGCAGAGGCAATGTACACTAATGCCTAGATTACCGGAGGAAATTATACTGGGTAAGACATGGTCAGAGGCATGGAGAACTGCCTTTTCTAGATGGTATGGTACCAGGGAGCACACAGGAAGACAGAATATTGTACAAGTGAGAGGAAGGGCTTAGAGAAGCTCAGTTTGGAGGTTACTTATTGTGTAGTAAGAGCTTTCCTTATAGAACTTAGTATGAGGTATTTACATGAACTGGGATGCCATTCAAAAAATAAACAACAATAGACAACAACAAAAACCCAGCTGGTCTGTCTGGGCTGGTGTCCAGAGCAGACCTTGGGCACAAGCTCCACAGCCTGTCCCACAACACCCAGAGGAAGCTCCACTCCCAGGCACACTGACATACCCAGGATCAGAGGTGAGGAGGAACCAACATCTGTCCCAACACTGGGAGTAACTGGGGCCAGCGGGACCAGGCACACAGGAACTCTGCCAGGCCAGTGACTCTGGTTCCCTCTGGTCTGTTTGGGCTGGTGTCCAGAGCAGACCTTGGGCGCAAGCTCTGCAGCCAGTCCCACAACACACACAGGAAGTCCCACTCCCAGGTGATCTCACAAGCCCAGGATCACAGGATCCCAGAATCATAGGATCACAGAGACAGCTTGACTCTGAGGAGTTCTG
>NW_022196905.1:185094595-185094982 GCF_008632895.1 Mastomys coucha | reverse complement strand
AGATGCCCATGAATATACAAGAAGCCTACAGAACTCCAAATAGACTAGACCAGAAAAGAAATTCCTCCCAACACATAATAGTCAAAACACCAAATGCACTAAACAAAATAAAGAATTTTAAAAGCAGTAAGGGAAAAAGGTCAAGTAACCTATAGAGGCAGGCCTATCAGAATTACACCAGACTTCTCACCAGAGACTACGAAAGCTAGAAGATCCTGGGCAAATGTCATACAGACCCTACAAGAACACAAATGCCAGCCCAGGTTACTATACCCAACAAAACTCTCAATTACTATAGTTGGAGAAAACAAGATATTCTATGACAAAACAGAATTTATACAATATCTTTCCACAAATCCAGCCCTACAAAGGATAATAGATGAAAAA
>NW_022196905.1:185042438-185094012 GCF_008632895.1 Mastomys coucha | reverse complement strand
TGATTGTTGTTTTATATCAAAAAACTTTTATAATACTTATTTTTATTGTTATAATATTTTATAAATTTCAAAGAATATGACAAAAAATATTATAAGTATTGAAGGGGGGGTCTCTGGGAGGAGTGGGGGTACAAAAGGGAAACAAGGATGTGATTTAATTCTATTTACTTAAAATATGTTTTTAAATGTTAACAAATTCAGATAAATTGAAATCATGTAACTTATCATAATGCAATAAAAGTTAAAAAAACAAACAAACAAAAACCCCAAAAACCCAGAAGATAAGGCCAAAAAGACTCCAAAACTGCTGTTTGGCAATGCAATTTGATAAGAAGTTGATTTTCAAAGAAATGTGCAAGTGAAGTGC
The DNA here is from genome assembly GCF_008632895.1 of Mastomys coucha. Taxonomy (NCBI): domain Eukaryota; kingdom Metazoa; phylum Chordata; class Mammalia; order Rodentia; family Muridae; genus Mastomys; species Mastomys coucha. The sequence goes on along the minus strand of NW_022196905.1, from coordinate 185,093,645 downwards.
TTTTGAAATGTACATGTCATTGGTATCTTTGAATGTAATATGCTTTGAAAAAAATAGTATTAACAACTGTAAAGGTTCTGATATTTTACTAGACATTCGAGCTAAAATGTTAGAAGGCTATAGATAGTGGGCTGAGGGATGTAGCTCAGTTGCTAAAATGCTTGCCTAGCCTGTTTGAAACCATGAGGTCAGTTCTCAACACCACATAAACCAGACATTTAGAAGCAGGCAGAGCATAAGTTAAAAATTATCCTTGGCCACCTAGGAGGATCAAGGCCAGCTTGAGATACTTAAGACCCTGTCTCAAAGACAAAAATATGAAGTTTAAAAGTGAAAAATAAAAAATGCTGGAATAAATACTGGAAGAAGACATGAAGATTTCATTTTTCATAACAATATTAGCATCTAGACTGTGTATCAGCCATCTTTTGTACTGTTTCTTTAAGCCTGGTATCCACTTAAATATATAATGGGCTTCGTTTTAGGACAAAATGTTGCCAGGATGCTGGTATCTTTTCACAAGTGGAAAGTGGTGTAGTTGTTCTTTGTCTGGAGGGAAACATTTTTTGGTTGGTTGGCTTGCTTTTATTGTAATTATATTGTATACCATTCATGGCTGTCTATGCTGTGGTGGTCCATCTTCTTTATCTTCCAATACTATCGGCAAAACCTATCCTTACCTCGACCAGGAGACCATGTCTCAGTCCAACACTGTTTGTTATGCCACGCATCTGCTGAAGGATAGACTCAAGCAAAGACAGTGTTTCTGTTTGCAAGATGTGCAAACATACAATTGGCACTAAAAGCATTGTCTGTCAGTAACCAAATTCAAAATTTTATCATATCATCAAAGGCATGATTACAATAAAATCTACACACATTTCAATCAATATTTAACATCAGTATGGTATTTAACTATTTCAATTTTTTTATTTTCAATATGTATCAAGTATATTAAATTTTATATTAGTTCTTTTTTTTCCATGTAGACAGAGAGGAAAATGCAAAAGAAGTGGTAAGTAAATTAAAATGTTGATTTTAATGTTCAATAACCAACCCATTCTTAGGGAAAATGAGTCAGTAGGACATTTGTGAGCTCACTGAGAAGCAGCAGCCAATCTTTCCAGGGATTGGATTCCCCTGAGTAAGTGTTCTTCCCTTAGTCTATGGACTCAGCCTTTTTCAGGGCCTCCCCTCCACCTCTAGGAGGACAGACAGAAACATTTATTCTCATGGACATGTTAGACATACAACTATTCCAGGGGATGGGGTCAAGTTCAGGATGAGGGGTGCAATGGAGCTGGGACACGAAGTGTTTTCCAACTAAAGTGGGGCACTATGGGTTTGGTTCAGTCCCAAGTCCGATGGACTGAAGCAGGAAAAGCAAAACTTCAGCCCTTCTTCATTGGAGAGACATCAGAGCATCAATATTAGAATCATTACACGAAATATTCTCCATCTATAAACAAGAGGCACACATCTTCTTGTCAGTTTACCTCTACTTGGCAATGGAGGAGGGTTGTTCGGTCTCTGTCCTGGGTAAACACCTGAGCGTATGAGGGTGAGCTGCTGAGCAGGGAAGGTTGGTCCCGAATCTGAACGAGAACTATTTCTTTTCTCCTTCAGCCTTAGAACAAGGGTAATTAAATGTCTTGCTTTTGTTGTTGTCTCCAACATGAGTGTCTGCTCTTCTTTTCTCTGGCTTAGTTCATTTTGAAACATGATTCCATTTTAAGAGTGAACACTTAAATCAATTACCTAGCTTCCAAGTATTATTCCAGGAGTGTCTGGTAACCTGGCAGACTGCTGAAGTGGTGTGGAATACAGCTTTTGTCAAAGTAGCCAAGAAGAAAGATGCAAGAAGTCAGCAGGAAAGCTGTATACATGAATATGCACATCTTTTCCAGCATGCAGTATAATCTTAAGGCTTGACCTTTTTTTTTTTCTTAAATCTGAGATCACTCTAACCTCCAGCACTCTTATTTTTGTATCACTTTATGTGTTCTTATGCATAATTAATTTATGTAATTATTTTGTGTGGCTTGCTTTATAAAATAAAGAGGTTTACTTAACTCATAGCTCTAGATATTGAAAGTTACCGTGCCTGCATAAGCATAAAAATATAATTGACCCCAAAAGAATTGTTGTTCAGTAAGGAAATTAAAATGTTTAGTTTACCGGGCAAGACATGGTTAAAATAGAATTCACACAAGTTCCAATTCATAACCAAATGGGGATTCTGCTGGCTGTGTCACTGCAAAATGTATTCCCAGAGGGAACTCTTCTGGGGCAAGAGAACATATTTCAGAGAGGAATCTAGGAAGTTGGGCGTAGCCCAGTTCAGGCTTTACTAACAAATTTCAATCAAGAACTTCCTTAATGTCATCTTTAAAGAGATCATGAGTATCTCACAGCACCTCAGGTCTTAATGGCTTGATGCCACGGGAGATCTTACCTGGGGATCTTAGGGAGGGCATCCAACGTCCAAACACTTCTTTGAACGTTTTTCCAAATTGCCATTTCCTTTTCCATTGCTATTCTGAAACCGACTATTTCCTTATTCCTTCCTCTACCCCTTCATTTAATGTCTTTTGAAAACTAATGCTTACCAGTGCATGTTTTTAGCTTTTTGTTTCTTGTTTTCTTTTGTTTTTCCCAGAGAGGCAGAGATTGACCATTACTAAAACCAACAAGTAAATTTGGAGAAACGGATTAGTTTTTTTTGGCCTGCTTTACATTTTTTATTAGATGTTTTCTTTATTTACATTGCAAATTTTATCCCCTCTGAAAGCTCCCCTATCCCATTCCCAGCTCTCCCTGCTCACTAACCCACCTGCTCCTGCCTCCCTGTTCTGGCATTCCCCTACACTGGGGCATCAAGCCTTCACCAAGGGCCTCTCCTCCCATTGATGTCCACAAGGCCATCCTCTGCTACATATGCAGCTGGAGCCGTGAGTCCCACCATGTGTACTCTTTGGTTGGTGGTTTAGCCCCTGGGAGCTCTAGTTAGTTCATATTGTTCCTCCTAAGGGGCTGCAAACCCCTTCTGCTCCTTGGGTCTTTTTCTAGCTCCCCCATTGGGGACTTTGTGGAGAAATGGATTAATTAAACGCTGGTTCTGGAAAGGGATTCATATTTTGGGTTTAGAAGATTTTGACTTCCATATTTCTTTCTTTTTCTATTTTTTAAAAATTTATTGTATGAATGTTTTGTTTTCTTGTGTGTCTTTCTGCCGTGCGTATTCCTGATCCCTGTGTTGCTGTAGTTGATTAATCTGCCCTAATCGCCGAGGTGCGGAGGCTTAGGTCCCTCCCTATCCATCTCAATGGTCTGGATTCTCGAATGAAAAAATGCAGACTTCTATATGATATGCTTCAATCAGCTCAATGACTGGGACACCCTCAAACCTCCACGTAGCTAACACCTCCCTTCCCCCCAATACTACTGAATTATTACTTACTAAATTATATTCCATCTTTGCTACCCATTTGCTAGACTCTCCCATGGTGGGGGAGGGGGGCTGGGGCCACTCTTCCCTGGTTCTTCCATGATTATTATGCCTCTCTTCCTGCGCCCTGGATGGGAACTCTGCCTCCTCCTTGGTTCCCTTTCCTTCGAATCCTAAAGTCCCACCTCTGTCTCCCCTACCCAGCCATTGGCCTCCGGCAACTGTATTCACCAATCAGTACCAGCTGGGGGTAGGGACCCTCAGAATTTTACATGCAGGGTTCTCATGCAATTTGGGAGCCCAAATAACACAACACAAACAGTAAACCAAATCCACAGCATCCCTGTGGAGGGTTAGAAGAGGGCATCAGATATTCTGGAGGTAGAAGTCAGCTGTGAGCCACTGTGTAGGTGCTGAGAATCGAACCCAGGTCTTCTGCAAGCTCAAGCAGTGTAGTTATGTCATCATGGCAGCACACTTAATGAATGAGATGCTTATCTGTAAGATTCCATACCCCTTTGCCTGTAAGAAACACAAGGAAAAGATGGTCCTCAGTGAACCAGGAAGCAGTAACTTGATCTTAGACTTGCCAGCCCCCAGAACTGTGAGTGAGAAATAAATATTTGTTGTTTGGGACCCATTCATCTCACAGTGGTTTTGTCCCAGCAGTCTAAAATGGATCCAGACAAAGCATCCTCAACCACACGTTAGGTTTCCTTATCGGCATTACTGACCCTTTTAAGGAAGCATAGAAATCGCTTACAAAGACGTCTTAGCATTCAGTCCTGTTGGTGGGCATCAGAGCTGTGCTTTCTATTGAGCTGGCTGGGCAGGGACAGGCAGCAGTATCAGCAGAGGGAGTTAAAATAGTGGGACTGTAAAGCAGAGGAGGAACATCAGGAAAGAAAAAAAAGCCAATTTGAGATTCTGCCACTACAGACTGAGCTGCAGGGCAGTCGCTGTCATAAGAGACCACCCCAGGAGCGGAAAGCTCAAATGTGGTTTTTGAACCAGGAGGAAGGACCTCCCGAGTGTTGGTGGTTTGATGTATCTATTCTATGTGCTTATCGCTGCTACCCTTTTCTGTGGTTGAGAGGACTTTGGGTCACCCGTTTATCTTTCGTTGAATACATGTACTCGGTGGATGCCTGGGCCATGAGGAAACATGATAACGTGGTCGTTAGCCACGGCTGGGAGAGCAAGGCTAAGGCTGATAGCCCGGATGTCTGCACGGAAACTGGGCAGGTGGTGATCAAGTCAGCAGATATCCTTTGCTGGATGCCATCAGTGAGGATTAATGCTGGGGATGTGGCGATACGGTGTCTCCTGAGGTAAATTTCGTCCTGGACCTTTTACAGACTGATGCAGATCCACTCAGAACTGGGGAACTCCTGAGCTCTGAAGGCAAAGCTAGGGCTTCAGGGTATCGTCACATATTGCAAGACAAACGGCCTGGCAACAAACGGCAGTACTGTTCGTCTCGAGTGAAAATGTAATGTAAAGGTCTATTTCATCTTTAGTTAAGAGGCCATGTTTCATACAGAAGGGCATGAGGGAGCCATGGAAGGATCAAAGAGTACACCAGAGTAACCTGAAAGACAGGGCAGGGTCGCTGATAAAGGGAGAAGCAGAGATCCAGATGATAATGTACCCAAGGGGTGGACGTTTGCTGCTGGTGGTGCCCTGTTGAAGGTGGTGTTCCAAACCAAAAACCCCAAAGCAACTTTGAACTCCAAGGCTCCACTTGAAAGGAATATCTGTAAGATTCCTCTCCTTACTCCACCTTCTAGAAGTCTCTGAATCCCTTTCTCTTAACATAGAAGGGAGGGCCTTCTCTGAGACTCTTTCCAGAAGGAATGAAAATTCGCATCAAAATACATTAACCAGGAAAGATTAACTACTGAGGAGAGGTGAAAAGATGCCAGTGCCTCTGATAGCTCTCCTGGATACACACCTGCTCTTTGTTCTTCTCAAGGCTGCTCTGAGAGGTCGCCCTGACGATGGTCCGCACATCCTTGTTCATAGTCATCTCCTGCTATAGCCTGTCACTGCCATCCTCCGGAGACTTTCCAGGCCACCGGTACCCAAGCCTCTATTTTTTTTTTCTCTGTAGTGTAGGGAGTTATTTAAGCTTCAACTATGTGTCATATGGCCCCTCTGGGATTCTCATCCCTTGTGTGTGATTCCTGTTCCCTTGTGCATGGTCCATATATACGTCCATATGTCTTTTTCTGTCTCTTAATCTACTCAGAGTCAGTCCATTTGTGGACACCTTCAAAGGGGAATGGGCCTGCGCTAGAAGTGTCCACTCTCCAAGAAGAGCATCTTGTGCTTGCCGATGCACAGTGAGGGGTTGACTCTGAAAATCAGGAGAGTGAACTGTTTGCACTACTCCTCTTTTTAGTCTTTGTTTCTTCTCTCCAGTTACTTCAAACTAAGCCCATTATACCTCAGCCATGATCCCAAAGGAGGAACCGATTAATATAATGAAGAAGCCACAGGATGAGTCTGAATAGGAACATATATTTTCCTGAAATTAAAAAAAAAATATGCACTGGGAAAGAGAATCTTGACCACAGAGATACTTAGAGAACCAGCCAGAGGAATGGACCAAGGAATGAATTGAGTAAGGATGAAGACAGAAACATCGTGGTGAATTAGTTTAGATGGATATCAAATTCATGGTGGTGGTAAGGCCAATAGTACGAAGAGAGAGCGCAAGGTGAAGGATGCAAAGAGCTTGGAGTCTGAGACACTGAGGAAAGTGCAAGTTGTGGTTGCTGGGCTTTAGGCTCTGTCTTAGAGTCTTACTGCTGTGAACAGACACCATGACCAAGGCAACTCTTATAAGGACAGCATTTAATTGGGGCTGGCTTACAGGTTCAGAGGTTCATAAAGGTGGGAACATGGCTGTATCCAGGCAGGCATGGTGCAGGAGGAGCTGAGAGTTCTACATCTTCATCTGAAGGCTGCTAGCAAAATACTGGCTTCCAGGCAGCTAGGATGAGGGTCTTAAAGCCCATGCCCACAGGGCCACACCTATTCCAACAGGATCATACCTTCTACTAGTCCCACTCCCTGGGCCAAGCCTATACAGACCATCACAGACTCCATCGGAAGTTCAGGGTTTTCCCAGAAGGATGCTAGCTAAAACAACAGGGAATGAAAGATTGCATCCTGGGAGTTAGTGTCACAAAGTAAGTAACACAAAGATTCAAAATAGAACTAGGAAGTGCAACGATAAGTAAGATATGAGCAGAAAAATAAACAGGAAAAGAGGAAATGAATGATTAAGAGATAGAGGAAAAACCAGCAGAACACTGGTCAGAGCATGTTAAAAAAATCCACACATGTTTCTCTCTCTCTCTCTTTCTATATATATATATATATATATATATATATATATGTGTGTGTGTGTGTGTGTGTGTGTATACACACACTTATATATTTTATATACTATATATAAAATATATAGTATTTATATTTATATAAATAAATAATAGTATATATTTATATTCATATATGTATTAGAAAAGGGTCAAATAATACAATGTAGTCATTGAATGTAAGTTTTGGATTTAGATGTTTCAGGAAACATAGTAGATGCCAGCCCATGGCCTGCTGAGACCTGAGGACCAGATTGATGAGCTAAGGCAAAGACCATATTTGAGAGGCAGTGGGCAAAGGCCACCTGTGGGACGAGCCCAGGTCCTCCAGTGTGGCATTTACAAAAATCTGTTCAGGGCATTTGAGGCAGTACACAAATCTTCAAGCCTGGAGATTTCTTTAAAACAAAACCTGTACACCTCCTTTATTGTGAATTTTAATGACCCAGCTAAGCACATTTAAGAACTGCATTTTTTCAGCCTTATGAAACCTCCCACTTTGCTAATGAGAGAATACAATTACTGTCTAACCAAAGTAATTGAATGACTAAGTAAGGTCATTTATAGGATTGCATAGAGTATGCATGCAAATAAGTAATTGCATATAATGTTTATCTGCCTTCCCAGCTGAAGTCACTGGTGCCAAAACCTGCAGACCAGACTAGTAGATGGGCCACACCTAGTGATGTGGTGGAGTCTGTGATGCTGGATTTAGGGTTCAGTGGTATGTGTTATGGGTGAGCCTTCTGACAATAACCCTCCATTTTTTTGGGTGACACTTCTCTTCCTTGGAGTTTGTCCTTAGTATATTTTGTGGTCCCCCTCTTCCTCCCTACCTCCCTCTGCAGACATTAAGATTCTTGCTGTCCGTGCAGATGTGGCCCTCTCATGTGATCTGATAAAAGTTCCATTGACCCTCACGCTGCCTAAGCCAGACCTGAATGAACCCCAAGCTGCCCTCACTCTGGTGCCTGAGTTTCAGACCTCAGCAGGGCCAGATTCCCACAGTCTTCCCACAGCAGCTGCCTCCGTCTCTCCACTTGGCTGTGTTCCAAGAGCACAGCCTGCTGGCCCCCATTCATCAAAGTTCATGATGCATAATCACCAATAAAGGGCTACTTTCACAGAAAAACACATTCAGTTTGATTCTGGGCTTTTTTGTTCAGAGACAAAATTGAACTTAAATGGAAGGAGCGATGTTTCTCGTTCAACCTCAAGCCACTGGAGAAGCTTTCTTTGGGAAAAAAAAATGTAGTTTGCTATTGATGGGAGCCAGCAAGGGAAGGGATGCGACCAGTTTTCAGCAGAGACAAGGGATGGACAGTACGCATGTTATGGCTGTGGAGGGCTTGCTTAGGGACTAAGAGTCCAGACTAGTATTTCAGTTCCTCACCATGGGGAACCTCAGCTGTTACTACTGTTGCTTATTCACAGTTTGTCAACAAATAACTGCCCGTTGTTTTCTAAACACGTCTGGATGTTTTCCAAAATGAAGTTGGTGTTCTTTCTATCATAACAAACCCCAATGTCTACTGCATAAAGAAGATTATATTTTTTGTTTTAACAAATTACTCTTATATCGGAGATTAGAAATATTGTGCAGGATAGTAAGAGTATCAAGATCTAAACTGTGGTTCTGCTGATACACTGATTTTACACCAAGCATCATCTTACCTTCTAGTCTACCCTTCACCCTTAAAAGTATCTAAATTGGACTGTCACTTATGTTGGCCTTGGGGACAGTTTTCATTTTAATATTTAAGTAATATACTTTGAATATTGAGCATCATCACTTCCAGTTTAGAAGTGTTCTTAACATGTTCAATAAGTTAATGGGTATTTATAAATGTCTCTTTTCATTAAGTCAGACTTTACACAAGAGCTGTTCCACCTGTGTTTGAAGATGCCAGCAATCTTCTTTCACTTTGATGAAGTAGGTGATTTCTGGCCAGGGAAGATCAATAAAATAGAGCTGAACATTTTGTCAATATATTGAGATTCTTTTATTCACAGTCCACAAACAGACAGTCTCACTCTTCAGCAGTCAGGCGTTTAACCACTAAATATAGCTCACAGAATGTGAAGTCACCAAAAAGACATCACAAGCATGGGAAAACTGAGAGCCCTGTGATTTGCTTTCTGCGATAAGACTATTTCAAAGTACCTTGGGGAGAGACATCAGACTCCCAGGCAGTCTCCAGAGGCCCTTATTTTGGGAACACTTTACAGAAGATAAAAACATGTTTGTACACTAAAGACCCAGAAAAGGGAATGCATGCTCTGCTCGCTGCATCTGTGGTGGCAAAGGAAGCAAGCACTTAGTGTGTGTATAAATCAGACCGGGCACTTCATTAGCCTTCGAAATGCCTGGCTCAGAGAACCCAGCGAGATCAAGGTGAGGAGAGGCCAGGGAGAAGAAAAAGAGCAGCTGCAGGAATTAGTGTTAATCAAGTTGAGGACCGCAGCATTGGGAAGAGCTTGGCATCCACTCGCGCCTTTTCCTGTCTCCTCTTTAATCCCTGGAATTTCTCACGTCTTGTGTATTTTAGAATGGGAAATGCCCAGCTTAGAAATTATTTTAAGGTCCTTTGTGTACAAAGGATGCCTGCCTACATTTCTGTAGTTTTTCTCCTCTATACTAACATTGCCCTTTTCTGTGTAACTGATAAGAACCCACTGTGTCTGTTGATTGGAATGGTGATAACCTCCAGATGGGGCTTGCCCTCATCTCTCTGCTTGTCCATCTCAGACTCAAGTTAGCAGTGGAGCCAGTGAGAGATGATGGGATGGGACTGGTGGCAGCTCCTGTGGCCTCAACTGTCTGAAGAAGAGAAGGATCTGTAGGTCAATACTCTCTTCTCTTTCCCAACCTTGCCAGGCAGACTGGGTAGGTGGGAGCAAGCAAGGCTCATTCTGGATCTTAGCACGTGATTCCGAAAGAGTTTAAAATACAGCGCTGATGCACCTGCTGGCCTAATAGACACCCAGGGAGTTCTAGGAGTGAAAGGCTAAAGCCTGCCTTGCTAAATTAAGACAATCTGAAACTCCAATTTGAAGTATTTTGGGAAGAGCCAGGGAATGCTAGGATGAACTGGCAGTGTCTATTTTTTTATGTAAATTCTGCATTCGTGTTTTTTTCAGACCCCTCTAGGTGTAGCCTGCAGAAAGTGAGAATATAACGTGCTCAGTTATTACAGCTCTAGGGAGCGTCCCCGCAGGAAGGGAAGCATACCCACTGGCTCTTGGCTTTCATGTACTAGGGGTACTTACTCTGTGGCTCCTTAGGACATATATAACTGCAATACAGTCTCACTTTACCTGTAACAACAACCATATGGTGCGACACATGTAACTCCTTAGGAAGATCTGGTGGTCACACTCAGTAACTACATCTTTGAATAGCTGTTGAACATCTCCGTGCCTCAATGTTTAAACCTGCAAACAGGGTGCAGGAATGGAATTGAATTCCTTGTTAAACTCTTTTTTGTTTGGTTGTTTGTTTTCTTGGAATTACAGTGCACTGTTAGACCTGACATGTAGCGTTGTTGAAAGTTATCAGGAATTAAAACCCCGACTCTTCCTAGTCTGTATGTTTTCGGTGATCATCACGGAGGCAGCTTGAGTGGTCATGTTTCTACCCCTTGCCTTATTTTCTCTCAGGCTGCTTCCTAAGACTCTCCATGTGCATCTCTAAGCCTGTGGTTTCTGTTTACATCGAAGGACCACTGGAACCTGGGTTCAAATGCAGCTTCCTTGGTGCCACCTTTAGCAATTCTAACTCTGGGTTTACAGTAAGGTCCAGAAGTACAGGGTTAAAACGATTTTCAGGTAATTTTGATCCTGGTACTCAGACTGATCAGGTAGAAGGTCCAGGGCTGTGAACTGTATCCATCTGAGCTGTATCCATCTGAGCCCTTATTTGATCACCAAGCTTTTACTTGGCTGTCACTTATCAAATAGCCAACTGTGTTCGAGGCATGAATCTAGAATCTGTTCATACTGTTGAGGGCAGACATGGACTGTTTTCTCAAAGGACCTCTGTGCTGGTGAAGATGCAGAACAGTCAGGTAAGTTCATTTGTATACCTTCAGAGCCGAGCAGAGGTGACTTTAAAGGTACAAATTACCCAGCCCTTGCCAGTCATGTTGTTTCTATGGTATTTTATTTTATTTGCTTTAGAAACAATGTTACTATGAACATTTTATACCTGTGCACATGGGAAACTTTCTCATGGAACAATATCTAAGAGGAGAGTTTTGAGTCTTCCAGTGTATTGATTAGACACTGCTAAATTGTTTCTTAAGTAATTTGGATTAATCTAGATGCTCACCAACAGAATATACAACCTGCTACTATGACACATCCTTGCAGTATTTTGCTCCTTCTGCTTGGCAGTGAAGGAAAGATTCCCTTGTGATATAAAAGGGATAGCTAAATAAGTGGCGTGTTAGGGAATTTGCAGAGATCTTCAGAGAGTGATTGGGTTATTCATCCCCTTTCAATCTCCAAATGTCTTGCAGAACTTAGAAGTTTCTCAATATAGTCACTCTTACCAAGAATGACTGTATTAAGTCATTCTTAAAATCTTAACCCAGGAATTGCCTTTTAGCTTTATTTACTCTTAAAATCCTTCGAAAGATTGCATGCATTGTATCTGCTCTGGAACAGACACGATTTCAATCGATCACCTAGGACTTTTGTGTGAGTTTCTAATAACGGCTTAATGGCTGAGGAGCAGAATGTAGTCCTCAATAAAGAGTGAGGTCAGAACAGAAGCCAGGGGAGGGGGGGGAGAGAGAGAGAGAGAGAGAGAGAGAGAGAGAGAGAGAGAGAGAGAGACTGTATTTAAATATAGTAAAATTTGAGCTGCGTCATTATTTAGGGTGAGTCGGGATGCAGAGCAGCTGTGGCTGTCTGACATAGCAGGTGCAGGTCCTCAGTTGGTCTCCATAGTGCGAGCAAATGTAGGTCACTGGGAAGGCAGCTCTTGCTGTTCCTGTCAGGTTTTAAGCATCTGAAAAATGATACCGTGTTTGTTCCTCGGGAAAACTAAGCCTTCAAGGGACCATCAAAGGATGCAGAAAATTCACTAAGTCCAAGAAGCCTTAGGATAGTAAGATGTCAGAAGGGATGTATGTGCCCTTTCCCTCTTCAATTTTCAAAGAGTTGGCATCTCAATGCCAGCTACTAGACCATGACATTTTGTAGTGATTCCATGCTGTTTCCTCCAGAGAGCCACCAAAGTACTCGGCAGACCTCATGGCCAAACTAATCAGAGACTGAGAGTCAGCATTCTGAGTTAATTACAGAAAGTATTTGCAAGGGAAAGACGAAAGCGACATCATGACTTAGTTCTTGCCCATACAAGAATGAGGACAGGCGTTCAATCCTAGGAACCCATGGAAGAGCCAGGTACAGCAGTGTGCACCTGTATTTCCAGTGGGGAGAAGGAGACACAGCATCCCTGAGGCTTCCTGGCTATCTATTCTAGCCATATCAATGAGCTCCAGGTTAGTGAGAAGCCCTGATATAAACACACACACACACACACACACACACACACACACACACACACACACACACAAACACACACACACACACACCACACACATGAAGGTGGAAACCACCTAACTTCCTTTTAGAGAAAAAATTCCATTCAGTTATAAAAAATTCCTATTGCTTTTGTGTCCTGCTTCCAGCAGTGAAGTGGACATGCTGGGGCGACAGTGGAAGAGACATGATATTGACTTCTAGAAATTTTCAGCTAATCAGACCTTTACCTTAAAAAATGGGATAAAGACAAGTAGAAAATCACGTGCCTTGTCAAATTGAACTCCTTCCTCACTCCATTTTGCTTGCACAAATTATAGCTCGCAAGTTTATAACATCAGTGAATTCCAGTCAAAGGCAGGCAGCAGCAAGACCGCAGGCACTTCTCCTGTTGGAGACTGCCAATGAAAACTGGGAAGGTGTAGCACGGAGAGCCATTTTACCCATGTAGAGAAGCAAGGCCTCTCACATCAAAGAGATGGCTATCTTCCGGGAAAACGTTGCTTGCTTCTGTATATTTGGCAATACAGTGGATTTGAACTGGACTAGTGTCAGTCCAGGGGGTGAAAAATGGAACCGGCTGAGTCTGTCTGGAAGCAAATACTCCACAGATGGAGAGGGAAGTGGGAGGTTAGCTCAGACCACTTGATTTTAATTAAGCAGCTTTCTTTTTTTTTTTTTCTTTTTCTTTTTTTTGTTAAGTTGGAAAAGAAAAAGCAAGCAGAACTGATAAAGTCCATGTGACACTGGATCTGTTTCCTCAACACCTAGATAAACAAGAGCTCGTCTCTTAGGGGCAAGGCAGGAGGACCTGTGTTGCAATTCCCTCCTCTAAGGAGGTGTGTGTTCTTCCTGCTCTTGAGATGTAGGAAGTGTTTGGGAGAAGACTCAATGAAGGGGCCTCTAGTCGTTTTTGGCATATGTGTGTAGAAAGGGCAGATGTAGCAGTGATGTCTTCTATTTAAAGATGTTTGACAGGACACCTGAGGGAGAGGGAGGGAGCATGGCTTCATGGTTAGAAGAACACATGGTTAGATGAACAGATGGCAGCTCCTGCCCTGCTTCCACAACCAGCTCCAGCACTCTCCATTAACATTTCGGATGCAGCCACCCAGAAAGCCCAGGAAGCCAGAAGCAGGAACCCTGCCAGCCTCCAGGTGTACACTAGGCCAGGAGCAAACGACTTCATTGCCCAGCACTAAGGTCCACTCAGGGGTCTTGAACAACCAGAGAGAAGTATTCAACCCTTCCTTCTGCCATCTCCATTCCCACTTCCAAACTCTGTCCTTACGCCAAGCCCTTTCTTGCTTAGAACTGATCGTCCAGAGAATCTAGTAAGAGCCATTGCTGGGCTTTTAATATTGGACATATGCTGGGTAGGTCATTTCTCCACAGGCAATGATTTTACCTCTCAGGGGACAACTGGCAATATCTGTAACTATTTTAGGCTGTCACAACAGTGCAGGACGACGTTAATACGGTGTAGTAGAGGCTAGTACAGCAAAACCCATGTCCCATATATATATAATATAGAACATTTCTAAGGAATATCGGTCTCACATTGCCAGCAGCATGGAGTCTGAGCAACTATGATTTTAAGCAAAGATCTGAAGTTGGAAGGGTTGAGTGGAGTCGGAGCACACTGCGTTGGCAGATATAATTCTGTGAGTTTTGCTTTAAGCCATTTTTCGTTGGCTTTTAAGTAGAGTTTGTAGACCGTTTTTCTCTGGCACTCAGATCCTTATAGCCCTAATTGTTAGTCTTCTTATGAAATGTGGCAGTTCACACATCCGAAGCTCATCCTTGTCAGCTGTGATCTTTAAGGCAGACATGAGGGGTTTCCTTCCAGCCTTGTAATCCCCGTCCCCCGTTTTTGGCAGGTGGGAAGAATCTCATTGCCTAATGATCACTTTTGCCTCAGAGGAAGTCGCAGAAGGAGTGAGAAACAGTGGCATATTTCACACTGTCATTGTTGGAATATTCTCCTTTATTTTATTAAATTTTAATTAAATCACTCCTACATGTTACATTATTAACAATGTGGACCTGTTTGTATGCTAAAGTAAATTTAAAAAATAACACACTTTTATTTGAAACTTGCAGAATGTTCTACACTTGACTGACATACATCTTTCTTCATCATGGCCCAGGGTAAGCAATGTTTCTGGGACAGATGGGACACAGGCTCCTTTTGCTGTTCTGCCCTCCATAACCTAGGTTATGGCAGAGAATTTAGTGCAGATGCCCAAATATTAGTTGACCTTGGATCTATGGTACATCCAGTGCTAAGATCTTGTGTGTGTGTGTGTGTGTGCCATATCAAACATTCAGATATTTGCATCTAAGATAAACACATTTAATACGTTTAGTTACATGTATATATTTAAAATCTCATATTTAAATGATTTGCCAATTGAGCAGTGTTTCTTTTTCCCTTTCAGCAGTTGCAAAGCAGTTTTAGCTTATCACATGGGTCTTTAGATCGTGCTCTTCATCATCACTAGAACTATAATTTTTCTTTCCCAGGTGGGGTCTCTGGTTGGCTTCAGATTCATAATCTCCATCCTCTTGCTTCAGTCCCCAGAAGGCTGGACCCTGCAGTATGCGCCACCATGCCCAGCTTGGGTGTCTTCCTGGCTATCTCCTGTCACGTTTTTCATGTTTTCAGAGATGGCAACTTTTGGATTAGATAGCATGTTGCCCTAGGAAGCTTTCCTACACCCTATGGGCCCACTCACAGAGCTGGAAGACTTACCTTTTGCTACTCATCTTTCATCGTTTTACATATACACTCGTAACCATTGCTTGTAATGTTGAGGTCATTTACTTCTAGTAATGATAGCTATGTCTGTTCAAAATCTCTTACAGGAAATTCTGAAGGGTAGCATCTCTAAGCAATGGAGAGCTCCCTGTCATTGGGGTCACTGCAGTCGAACTTGTTTTCCATAAATCATATTTTGTTGTTCATAATAAAATAATCTAGACAGCATCATTGATTCTGAAAGATCATAAATATGAGGGGTTTTCTTTCTTTCTATTTTGGAGGAAACCTTCTCAATGTAACATGAGCATATAGAGTGACTTTACACTTGTCTCTTTGTTTTATTTGATGTTATGAATCGTCTAACCCAGTGGTTCTCAACCTGTGGGTCATGACCCTTTGGGGGGTGGAATGACCCTTTTACATGAGTCACCTAAGACCACCCTAAATATCAGATATTTTACATTACAGTTTGTAACCATAGCAAAATTAACATTATGAAATATCAAGAAAAATAATTTTGGAATTGGGGGGTCATGATAACACAAGGGACTAACTATATTAAAGGGTTGTAGCATTAGGAAGATTGAGAACCACTGATCTAACCTATTTACTACTTGATTGCAATTCGGATATACTGAAAGTAATCTGAAAAGATTTGGAAACTAGTTTAAGAACTTTTTTTTTTTTTTTAAAGTTCAAACTCAGTTATATTTTAATTGAAATTTTCTTTAAAATGTGATTCATTGATTCAATCTGGTTCCTGTTCCAGGCCCTAAAGTAAATGGGAAAAGGTACTTATTCCTTAAACCCAAGCTGAATAATACCCACATGAGAGATACCACAGAGCCCAGGTGTTCTGCTGGTATGACCTCATCCCCAATCTACCACATGTTTACCCCTGGAGAGGGAGCAATATGTTTCTGAAATAATTTGTCGGTTAAGAAAAACATTAAGGGGAAAAATGAATATAATATTAGGCCAGGGTGCATGGATTCCAGGTGTGCATCCAAGATAGCTTTTTGACAAATGTATGTATTTCCTGAGTAATTAAGCTTAGCTTTGGGTTGTATCAGAAGTCATCAGAACAACACAATGCAGAGAAGGAAGTACAAAACAACTCCATCTGCATTTCCACCTCCACCCCATTTACTACCTAAGTGACCTTGAAGAAGTCACAGTGGCTTTTAACTTTCCTTAGAGAGTGCTCCTCCCAGGGACTGCCAAAGACATAGGAGATGACCTCCTTAGAGGCTGCAGGCACTTCCGTGTCAGTTGAAACTCAAACGTAAAAGTCCAATAAAAACCATGGTGAATGATTTAGTGATTATGAGTTAGGGCTTTGACTGGCAGAAATTGCTTTCTCCCTCCTCCTTATTTTGATACTAAGTACGGACTTTTTAGGGTGGACTGAAATAGAATACAATGAAAAAGAATTGAAAATAGAATTCAATTAGAAAGAACTGAAAGCAAAAGACATCTGCTTTTCAAATTCTGGAATAATGGGAGTTACAAATTTAAGACCATCTTATGCTTTTTTTCTAACTGGGCTTTTCCCACGGTTCTATTTTCAATAGATATGGATATATGCGATTTTTGTTCCTAAGTTGTGGAGTGCTTTATTTCCTGAAAAACTTTTCTCATTAAATCGTCTTATTCTTTATTTGCTTCGGCCTATGGCCACGACTGGATCAGGAGAGAGTAAATATTGACTCATGCAGTGAGCTTTCTGGACAATAGCTGGAGCAGCTAGCATTTTGAAGTTAGACGTTTGAGGCCTTTCCCTAAACTCAGGACTACAGTACCTGAGTACCCAGGGAATGATGGGTAACTAACTGAACCACAGCAGCTCCTGTGGTTACGCAAGGAGGCGGGCTCATTCTCAGAGAGGCGATGAGCAACTCACTTGAAATGAACCGTGTGATGTTAAGTGAGTATATGGTTGCAAAGAGCGTTCTAATTATCCCTCCCTCTGCATTTTGCACTAACTTCTACTAGTTACTGTTTTCCCAGTGACTTGTGGGTTGGAGCCCACAACATCTCCAGGCCAGCCTGGATGAGGCAAGCAGTGGGAATGAGAAAGAGTGCCTTCATTTTGGCTGAGGGACATGATAATGTCAAAAGAGAAAAGCAGGGTCCGGGTAGAAGGAACAAGGCTGAGTGAATTCCTGAAACCCGGATGAGACTTACAGCAGAAAAAGAGAATTCCAGATCTGTAGTGGCAGAGGCTCCTCTGACTAATCCATTTCCCATCTCCTACATGTCCTAGGGCAGTGGTTCTCAACCTTCTTGACTCTGGGACCCTTCAGTACAGTCCCTCATGTTGTGGTGATGCCCAACCATACAATTATTTCCATTACTACTTCATAACTGTAATTTTGCTGCTGTTGCGAATTGCAATGTAAATATTTTTGGAGCTAAAGGTTTGCCAAACGGATCATGACTCAAAGGTTGAGAACCATTGTACTAGAGGGCAGCACATGCTGGGAGTAGGCTTTCATACCCATTGCTAAACACATCTTGTCAGCTAAGGTATTGAAGAGTTTTGATGGAGTTGCAACTTACTGGTAAAGATAGATTAATTTCTAAGAAGGAGTAGGGGCCTCTTCAAAATAGATGTACTGAAGGGCCTTATCAGAGAGGCTGAATTCATGGTCCATATCAAACATGAATTGTCTATGAAGAACATGAGCATCTTTAGGAGGAGAGGAGATTGCAAAGATGTAGCAAGTCTTCCAGGAGGAAGGCTGGAACAGAGACTGGAATAAAGCATGTAATTACAGAGAGATAAAGGATCTGGTTAGGAAAGTTCCCTTAAGGCACAAGAAAGGAATGAAGGGAAAAGCTATCGAGAGAGATCTACAGTTATTGAGAAAG
This sequence comes from Mastomys coucha, assembly GCF_008632895.1. Taxonomy (NCBI): domain Eukaryota; kingdom Metazoa; phylum Chordata; class Mammalia; order Rodentia; family Muridae; genus Mastomys; species Mastomys coucha. The sequence continues at coordinate 185,075,623 of NW_022196905.1, read as the reverse complement.
GTCAACTTTGATCTACTAAAGCTAAATGATGTAGACTTTCTTTTTTCTTTCTTTCTTTCTTTTTTTTTTTGGTTGTTGTTGAAATAATGGTTGAGTCTGAAAGAGAGTTGAACAAGTTAGATCACAAGAGCCCCAAAGAGCCACAGACCAAACTGATAAGGAAAATCTCAAATCTTGACACATTATATTTATATTTAAGAGGCTCCGAAGACAAAATTCTAAAAACACCCCATCAAAAATATTATTTCACTATAAAGTAAGAATAATTGCCACCAGGTTTCTCAATAGGAATGCTAGAGTGTTAAAGCGATATTTCAATATTATTAAAATGTTTTAAAAATATTTTTTAAATGAAGGGATATCACTCCAGATACAGAATGCTATACAAAGATACACTTGAGATAGAATAAAATAAAAGTGATCCAAATTAGAGTTCAAAATTTTTACAGGAAATGTATCATGGAGGCTTCCACAGAGATAACAAATACTTATTAATAGTGTGAAATGAAGCTGGTGTGTTTTAACAGTGCTTTACAGCAGAATTTCTTTCCTTAGTGAAAATGAGACGTTTGTGCCTTCCAATGTGATACAAGTGTACAGGTATTCAGAATAAAATAAGTCAGGGTTTTTTTGAACTTAAATGTCTTTAAATTTGGGCAGCCTTATGTAGTTGTAACTGTGTAACATTCCAGATATAATTTTATAGGACATATCAATTATTTAAGAGGCAGAGAAATGGCAGAGGTCAAGATTTTTGACACCATGCTGAACTATTTGTACTAATCAAAGGAAATAAATCTGGTGCTCTAAAGCAAATGGAGGAACTTAAATCATTGGCAGAAACAAATTGACAAAGAAAAAATTGACATTGAGTTTTAGATTGCAAGGAAGAACAGTAATGACTAAATGATCCGAGTAACAGAAAACAAGAAGAGATTAAAAAAATAAGCAAGAAGAATGATTTGGAGGAAATATGAAAGAGAACATTATATAAATTATAATGACAGCAATTTAAGTATAAATTGACTAACATGCACACCGAATCACAGAGACTCAGGGAAATAAGGTTTGTTGTCTACTAGAAATTTACAACAAGAGGAAGTAAAGCTAAAACAGCTAATTATTCATAAAATACATAATATGTAAAAGCACCATCAGTTTTCCATTGTCTATTTTAATAGCAGAAAACACAAGGTTACCTGCTAAAACTGTGTTAATAAAAGATACAAATATGCAAAGAAAGAGAGATCAAACGAAATTAGTCAGGAGTGCAACCCCTGTCTCTGATGGAGAATGTGAAATCTATAGAGAAAATATATGAATCAAATGCAAGTGGGGTTACTGACATACTCCGGTGAAGGCAGACTGATCAGGAGGTCTGAACCACTCAGCAGAAATGAAGTAAAAGCTGTAAATAAGGGCTGTGAAATGCGACATTCTGAGTTAAGCGCAGCCATTTCAATCGGCACAGCAGGTAGACATGCCTGCACTGAGTCCGCACAAGGCTGGGGCTTGTCATCAAACGTGGCCCAGGGAAGTACTGCAGGACTGTACTCCATACTGCCAAAAGATGGCTGTTCATGGATTCTGAAGGGAGGCAGACATTTCCTTCACTTGTGTGTTCACCGATGAGGCTGCCAGGCTGTAAAGGATGTTTGAAACCTATGCTCACACAGACAGCCCTGGCTAAAAGCAGTGTGTCAGAAGACAAAACAGAAAGATGTTGTGATGGTTTGTAGATGCTCAGCCCAGGGAGTAGCACTATTGGAGGTGTGGCCTTGTTGGAGTAGGCGTGTTCCTGTGGGTGTGGGCTTTAAGACCCTCACCCTAGCTGCCTGGAAGCCAGTATTCTGCTAGCAGCCTTCAGATGAAGATGTAGAACTCTCAGCTCCTCCTGCACCATTGCCTGCCTGGATGCTGCCATGTTTCTGCCTTGATGATAATGGACTGAACCTCTGAACCTGTAAACCAGCCCCAATTAAATGTCCTTTATAAGAGTTGCCTTGGTCATGGTGTCTGCTCACAGCAGTAAAACCCTGACTAAGACAGATGTCAACGTGAGAAGGGGATTTTTAAAGAACATTGGATTGGCAGGCAGGGAGGAAGATACACAGTGACTGAAAAAAAGCAGAATGCACCATAAATATGCATGAAATTTTCAAGGAAAATTAATAAGAGTTATGTAAAATATTGACTTTATATACTTAAAGACCAAAAAAAAAAAAAAAAAGAATTTAAATGACTACAGCTCAGATCGATAGATACTCATAGAGTTTACTCTCCAAACATCCAATGCAGGCACATTTTGTTTTGTACAGAGTGAATTTATTATTCTGTTCTTTTGTCTTTTTATTTATTTTTATTATTTTTAAATTGCATGTCTATGTGTTTGCTAGTGTGTGGGTATGTGCACCTGAGTTCAGGTGTTTTGTAAGTCAGAGATAGTGGATATTCTTAGGGCTGGAGTTGTGAAGACTTAGGAGCCACCCCACATGGGTACTGGGAGCTGAACTCTAATTCTCTGCAGGATCAGTATGCACTCTTAACCACTGAGCCATTTCTCCAGCCTCCATCATTAATGTTTATTCACCCTAATACACACAGTAAATATCTATTAGCTCCTAAATACTGTAATACGATGGCCAGTGGAGATGGCTCAGCAGTTAAGAGCACTGTCTGGCCTTCCAAAGCACCCCGGTTTGATTCCCAGCTCCCGCGTGGCAGCTTGCAACTGTTATAACTCTGGTCCTAGATAGTCTGCTATCCTTTTCTGGCTTCTGTGGGTACCAGTCATGCTCTGGTGTGCATGCATCCATGCAGACAAAATACCCTTTCACATGTAATAAAAATTAAAACTAAAAAAAAAGTTCTATAGAATCAAAATCATAGACGTTAAAATTCATTAACAAAAAGATAATTTTGAAGTACCAAAAGATAGTCTTGCATAGTAGAGATCAAAATATGTTAGTAGCATATTGTGAAAAATAAACTGGCTGAAATTTGAAAATGTGGACAAAAATGATTAATTTCTGAAAAATACATTAAAATTACCAAAAGATTAAATAAAAATTAAAATGAGGTAAATATCAGGGAAATGTAAAATGTAATCAAAGACATCTCTCCCCAAAAGAACTTTGTATTCTTTGTTTTTTTCATTGATGATCTGTGTGTTTGCTTTAGGTCCTAGGAATCAAATCCAGTGCTTCTCACATGCCAGGTCAGCCCTGTACCACTGAGCTACACTGAGTTACACTCCACACTCCAGGTGACTACTATATTTATTTCTCCAGTGCTGTGGCTTGAACCCAGACCCTCATGTGTCCTAAGTAAGTTCTCTATCTCTGGGCCACACTTCCAGTCTTGTCAGTTAATAGCTTGAGATGTAATTTGTCCCAAGTTTCATAAGCAGATAAATTCTATCTTATGTAAGAGTGATTTTCCAAGTTTAATTAAGTCTAATAATGTCTAAAAACACTTAGTACTCAAGGGGATGTCTTCCCAAAGAATTTGATGATATTTTAACATTAGCTATCAGATATTCTATTCAAGAAATAATCATACTGATAAGAAAAGCTACAGTTGTGTATCTTTTTAAAATGGTGTGGGGAGCTGCCCACTTCTGAAAATGTTTAACATAAAATTGAAGATCTTAATCAATACAAAAATGATTAGACAGAAAAAATACTTGTAAGAATCAGAAACATTTATTTGCAGGTGATACTACCCTGAAAGGGAAAAAAACCTTTGCAGTCAACAAAGCTTTGTATTTGTGCTAAAACTAAACACAGCTGTTTAATGCCAGAGGGGTATCTGAAATCAATAGCCTTTTAAATGACAAACTTGAACATGGAGTGAAAAATAAGGCATCATTTACAGTAATAACATTTCTAAAATTGCCCAGGAGATATAGTGACAAAGAACCCAGTCATCTCCACAGTTTATAGACTGGAAGCTTGACCAGGACAAATCTAGTTAGTAGCTTTCCAAAGAATTATTTAAGTAATATCTGACTGAGTGTAGGATTAAAAAAAAAAATCCTTCCCTATGCCAGTTTAGGAGTCTAATTCCTAATTGTTCTCAGTATACATGAGTTATAACTAGTTACAAATTGATTACTCAGAGTAGCACCATAGTATAACTTCTTTTTTTATTAGATATTTTCTTTATTTACATTTCAAATGGTATCCCTTTTCCTGGTTTCCCTTCTGAAAACCCCCATTCCTTCCCCCCTCCCCCTGCTCATCAACCCACCCACTCCGGCTTCCCTGTCTTGGGATTCATCTAGCCTTCTCAGGACCAAGGGCCTCTCCTCTCATTCATGTCCAACAAGGCCATCCTCTGCTACATGTGCGGCTGGATCCATAGGTCCCTCCATATGTACTCTCTGGTTGGTGGTTTAGTTCCTGGGAGCTCTGGGGGGTGGGGTGGGTTACTGGTTGGTTCATATTGTTATTCTCTTATGGATATGCAAATCCTTCAGCTCCTTCTGTCCTTTCTCTAGCTCCACCATTGAGGAGCTTGTGCTCAGTCCAATGGTTGGCTAAGAGCATCTGCCTCTGAGTATGTCAGGCACTGGCAGAACCTCTCAGGAGACAGCTATATCAGGCTCCTGTCAGCAAGCACTTGTTGGCATCCACAATAGTGTCTAGGTTTGGTGATTGTGTATGGGATGGATCCCCAGGTGGCACAGTCTCTGGATGGTCTTTCCTTCAGACTCTGCTCCACACTTTGTCTCTATCTCCTTCCATGGGTATTTTGCTTCCCTTCTAAGAAGGACTGAAGTATCCATACTTTGGTCTTCCTACTTTATGAACTTCATTTGGTCTGTAAATTGTATCGGGTATTCCGAGCTTCTGGGCTAATATCCACTTATCAGTGGGTGTATACCATGTGTGTTCTTTTGTGATTGGGTTACCTCACTCAGGATGCTGTCACATTGTACAGACACTGTTGCGACCTACCCCTAGTTCCCAATGGGTGCTCTTTCCTGCTATGCACACTAAATGAATTATCTCCTGATGAGGGCAGGTTTGATCTTCTACCTGTCTTCTCTTGTCCAGAATTCAACAAAAGTGATAGGATATTATCTGAGGCATGGGATTGGGCGGGGGGTTGGGGGGGGGGAGAAGCAGGGAATGGGCATGGGTCTCTCTCTCTTCTGCCCCCCTATTCCTTTTCGTTACTGTCCACTCTTTTCCTTTCTTTCTCTCAAGGGAAACTGTAGCAGCTAGCCTGCTACAAGGTGTACTGTGGAGAGGGCCATGTGCCAAGGAAACAAGGCCACGAGCCTGGGAGATTCTGAATCCTGCCAATGGTTATGGGAGTGCTTTTACAAATGCATCCTCCCTGGTGGAACCTTTGGATAAGACTGAAGCCCCACGACACCTTTAAACAAACACTTCCAACTTGGCTGCTTCAGGATTTCCAACACACAGAGATAATGTGGACTCTTTAAAGCCTCTAGCTTTTTGATGCATTTAGTTGGATAGCAAAGATAGCTGAGAGAATTATCTAAAACAAACCATTAGCCAGAGAGGGATGCTGTCTGGCTGCCTCAAAGTGAGAACCAGGGTTGTCTTAGCTTGTTTGTGGCCCCAATACCAAGAATAACAATAGTCAAAACATCTATATTCACATTTGGGGATCATTGGCTTCACTTGCTCAAAATAAAAAATGATTTTGTCATCTATCACGGTATCTAGTATATAATGGTTCACTTCAAACTGACTTATCTCCATTCCCTGTCTTGCCTGGGCCTTGCTGCAAAGCTAATGTTTGAATGCATAGACTTAGTTACACTTCCTGTTGTTGTGAAAATACAATGTGACCACTGCATGTTGCCATGAAGCTTACAGTTTTAGAGTTTAGTCCATTATTCTCACAACAAGAAGCATGATAGCATTCAGGCAGACATGGTGCTGGAGGAGCTGAGAGTTCTACATCTTGGTATGCAGGGAGCAAGGAGAGAGTGTATTACACTGAGCTTGGCTTGAGCATATGAGACCTCAAAGCCCATCCCTACAGTGACACACTTTCTCCATCAAGGCTACACCTACACCAACAGGGCTACACCTAATAATGTCACTCCTTATAGACCAAGCATTCAAACACATGAGCCTGGGGTGGGGGTGGGGACATTCCTATTCAAACCACCCCATTAACTCTAACTAGTTCTGGTTTAGATGGCCAATGAAGATGTTCCCAGGGAAGGTCTTTCCTCCATCCCCCACAGCCCCACATAAAAGAAATATATTTGGCAGGAAAAGCTTATTTACCTCCGTCCCCATTTAACTTTTAATATGAAAGTGGTATTTAGGTATGTGCTACTCATCTTTTTGTAGCTCTGACAATAAACCCGATATAAAAAATTTAAAAGGGGAAATATATTTAATTTATATTGAAGGTTCTAAGGCTTTGGTCTATGTTCACCTGGCTGAATGGTGGTAGGGCCTATGGTGATGGGTCATCATAGTGATGGCGTCTATGGAATAGGCTGTTCATCTCATGACAGCCAGAAGCAGAGAACGAGAGAGAGGGATGAGAGCTTGGTACCCGAGCAAGTGCCCACCTCAAATAATCCCTTCCCCCACGAGGAAAGTGTCTGCTGTCCCCCAACAGCGCCACCAGCTGAGACCCAGGCCTTTAATCCATGATGCTCTATAGGAGCTCCTGGAATCAAATTATAGCAGGAAGTGGAGGGCGACTTGTAGCTATGATCCCAGAGGGCTTTCCACAGCTGAGAATGGCAGCCAGGAGATTTGCAAAGGCACCTTGGCTTACAGTAGCCTTGATAAGGCAAGAGAAGGCTAGCCAGATGGCAGGACCAGACTGAGGTCTTGTCTGTTGTATCAGTTAGCCTTTTAGATTCTAAAGCCACATCATAGGGCTTTTGGGTATTCACAAATGAGAATATTCTTAAGTGAAACCAGTCAGTTAACTTTCAGGATATATATATATATATATATATAATTTCTGGGAATTGAATTCAGGACCTCTGCTTGCTCCGTTTGGCCCCACTACCTCTGGCCTAAAGATTTATTTATTATTATATCTAAGCACATTTTAGTTGTCTTCATATACGTCAGAAGAGGGTGTCAGATCTCATTACAGATGGTTGTGAGTCACCATGTGCTTGCTGGGATTTGAACTGAGGACCTTCGGAAGAGCAGTCGGTTCTCTTAACCTCTGAGCCATCTCTTCAGCCCTCAGGTTATATATTTAAACTTGCTATGACATACATGTTTAATTTAATTTGGGAGAGGGAGGGAAAAATTTTGTCAGGTTCTCTCAGCTAATAACAAGTGAAATTAGGAGAATATCATGAAGGTTGATTCCAGGAACTATATTTGCTTTACCAGAAACTTAAAAACAAAACAAAATAAAAACAAACCCATAAAATGGAGTCAAAACCAAACTAAACCAAAACAACACCAGAGGCCCAAGTCTTCTTTTGGAGTAGTTTTTAACTTGTGAAAGATCCTGTGAATCTGGAATGACTTGGACTCAATTTCTGTGAGTTTCAAACTCACTCAGGTATGTAATCACCCCCCAAAAAAAGCCCTCTTTTATTACAGAGTTTAACTTCAGGAATTTTTTTTTTCAGGGTCATTAACTGGAATTTCTATGACAACTCGTGAGCTGGTGTAAGAATGACAGTGTTGCATAGTATAATGAGTCCAACTGTATTTTACCTCTTATTCTTAGTTCTAAAGAAACGGGTGATAAATTTAGGGCGCCATTCAGCGCCATCCAGGAAATAGTACACGAATGGTCTGAAAGTCCAATGAATCTCCTTGTTTTACTCAGGGCACTGTGTGGCCAGCTATAGAAACCAGCTCTCTCTGGAAATAGAAACTGACTTGGAGAGGGATTTTACTGGAAGGGTGTTAGGAAATTCACAGTATTTCCAGAAAAGCTGGAGAACGTGGTACGGAAAATGAGCAGGCGCCATGGGTGGTGGTGCTCAGTGACCTCAGCCAACTTTCATTGGGGGCAATCTGGCAAACATTTTTCTTTTGTCACAGAGTGATGGAGGCCAGCGTGTGTCCTGGATGCTGCAGCAGAGGATGCTAGTCAACACTTCTGGTCCCACTGCCCAGCTAAAGGAAAACAATTAACACGAATTCTGAAACAGTGGTCCTCCTCTGACACAGCCTCCTTGTTCTCTTGCTCCACAATCATTGGCATCAGAAGTTGACATCCTGAACTGTAAATCATATTAAATTTTAGAGCAATGGAAAAGTGGGCCCAACAGTGCATCATGTGTTCCAAATTCATTTCCACATCTCTGAATGTTTTATTTAAACTAAGGGATGGTATAAAAACCAAGAAAACAGATTGGAAAGAAGTCGTGGAGACAGCCGTTTAATGGATACGTAAAGGGACTAATCAAAGTCTGTCTGAGTGTCTAGCATGTGACATGATCACAGGAAAAAGATACATCTTGCCTCTAACGTGTGTGTTGGGGAGGTTTGCCTCTCAAGAATGTAATATTTCTCCTCTACCCTGTCTCAGGCAATTTAGCCAGATGAGCCTTTGTGTATCATAGTGGATGAGCATCCAGGTCTATTAAAGTGCAAAACGAAGTTGTTTGGAAACTGTCCTCACCTACGCTAATCGTTTTGTTTGGTTCTTTACACAGTTTAGGGTCTTTGGTGAATTCGTTGTGACTCTAGCCTGTATCTTTCTCAATGTTCCACAACACTTTCGATGAATCTTGATTTAGTTTTCCAGTTCCTGCCACCCATGTAACCAAATGCACATGGGGGTCTGAGGAGCTGTAACTGTCACAGTTGTCATCTGGCGCTCACCAGTTTTTGTAACGGAGTTCCAGGTGTCTCTTCCAGAAGGGATGCACAGTTTTTGTGGAAGGCAAACCCCAGGTTGGAGTTGGAAAGGAGTTCACGTAGAACTGATTCTTGAGTTCTTTCCATAGAAACAGGGGGACAAATGGCCTACAGGACATTTGATGTGATTTGAACTCTCATTAGTCAAGAACAGATGTTTTCGGAAGTAAGTGGTCAAAATGGCATTCAGGAATTTTCAGAAGAACATTCTTAAAATAGAGAGCCTGAAAGATAAAATAAAATAAAATTCACTCATGAGCATTTTTATGGAAAATGGTGACATGGAAATTGGGGATAAACAGCCTTTTGAAACATAATTTCGATTTAAGTTAAAATATAATTACCTTTCCCCTTCCTTTTCCTCTTTCCAGTCTTCTTCATGCATCCACCCTTGCTCTTTATAACTTCTATTTTTAATTGCTGGTGTGTATGTGTGTGTGTGCGTGTGTATATGTGTGTGTTCCTAAATATATAAATACAATCTAACATTGGTATGATCACTATTTGTGTTGGTACTGTTAAGTGTCATGGAGAATCTGGATCTAATTAAACCCAAGATTCTTTCCCTAAGTGCCTAATCAGGCCCCATGGGCATGCAGAAACCACACTTGTACTTTTCTCTCTGTTTTTTCTACTGTTGCATAAGCTTCAGAAGGGACAGAGGGCAAGGCCTACCTTATCCCTTACCTGCCATATGTATACCTAACACATAATAGTTCCTCATGGCTTCTTAGACAACTGACAAGTAGAAACAGATGAGTAAGATATGAGAATTTTTGTTCTGAAGATATCTATGGAGAATAAATGGTGAATGTGTAGATATAAATGCAGTCTCACTCTTTGACTCCAAAGGACACTGATGGTTGCAGCTCAGTTCTAGAATTCTGTGTCTAGTCTATAAGTGTTCCTCACCAAGGCTTGTAAAGGACGAATATTTGTGTATAATATTCTTTCCATAAATATTTGTTAGCATATTACACATTTTTCACTGATCATGGCTATGAATTGTTTTACTTCAATTTGGCATGAATCTAATTAATTAGGAAATCTATAGTTTTTCCCAAGAACGTGTTTAGCCCAGAACTGGTAGTTTCATACGTTTTGCAGGGCTTCTATGTAGGCATTGTCTATAGAATTGAAATGCATCCATATTCTCTGGAAATGGTATACATGTAAGCTTTCTAGAACTGAAGTTTTTCAATATTCCAATATTCTTTAGAATTAAAATGGTCCATATTGTCTAGAACTGGTATGTATGTACATATACATATATGTATACATTCTCTAGATTTACTACATTCTATATAGCTGCTACTTATATTCTCTAGAATTGGCTTATCTATTTATCAACGATCTATCCATCCATCAACCCACCCATCAACTCACCCATATCTATCTATCTATCTATCTATCTATCTATCTATCTATCTATCTATTATATTTGTATTTGTATGTTCTTTCTGAAGCTGGAGCAAACTCTCCCTCTGCCTACTCTAGACTGGCCTACTTTCTTGAGGCAAGAATATGCACGTATTCTTTAAATACATTTGGTATATAAGGATTGTAATGTTTGTGTACTTACAATATGAGAACTGTAATGCTTGTGCTCTTACTATATAAGAGCTGTAATGTTTATGTTATTACTATATAAGAACTGTAATACTTGTGTTCTTACTGTATATTATTATAATATTCATATACTTAGTTTATATATGATTGTAATGTGTGTTCTTACTATAAAAAGACTTTAATATCTTTATAGAAAGCCCAGTTGTGTGGTCATTATCATGGGTCTAGGAATACTGTCAAGTGTCACATAAGAAAATTATCATTTCTGATTGGATCATGAGTTTTCTAGCTTCTATACTTGTGTGTCTACCCTGTATTTTATTTGAAGACTTTTTCAATACTATTTTTCTTTACTATAACTTTTCTCTTCTCTCTGCCAAAACAAGACAAAATTAAATTACACCCAATACCATAAGTCATAAAACCAAAACCAATCAAATAAAACCCCACATGTCCCCAATACCCAAACCTTTAATCCCCAAAACAAACAAACAAACAAAAAACAACCAAAGTTCCTGCCACAAAAAAGGTTTCTTTTCTCAATATAAAGGCATTTGTTGTTTGATTCTGTTTCCCGTACCATCCATGGATTTGTTCTGGCTCCTAATGAGATCACAATATCTGCCATGAGATGATTGGCAATCTTACTTTGTGAAATGAAGAATGAATGAGTGATAATTGACCTTGTAAAAGATATTACAGGCTGCTGGGAAGCCATGCAACAAGAAGCAGGTGGATTGATTTCAGCCATCTTGCTTTCTAGACTATGGATTTAGATAAGTTATCTCACTGCCAAGACCAAGTCATCTCTTTGGCCATTGATCATATTTTGCTCCTTCATTCTTCTTTCTGTTTTAATCCCATGAGTGAGACCAATTGCAGCTGTACTAAGTCACCATATTTATGAGCTCAGCATTGGGTTGCACACTTGGGTATAGAGCAAATGAAGTCTAGAAGTGTTAAGAGATCCTACCTGCAGCTCATCATCTTGTCTCTTACTAGAGAGTGGTGTTTGATGCTCTGATGGTATCTGCCTCAGGATTTAAGGCTATACTCTTAGAATCTTTACTATATATGTTTAACAGGATGGAAAAAAATCTTAAAATTGGTCCCTCTTGGCATCTGAAATATTGAGCACTCCTTCTTGATTCCCTTTCCCACAAAATTTTCTTCTTCCTTCCCTTTCTCCTTCAATCTATCCCCTCTTCATTTCAATCCTAATCTGAATTTCCATCTGTACAATTAATTGTCTTTGAACAAAATGGGACACCACAGGCTCTGAAGATAATGTGCCACTCAAGAAACAAAACTTGCAAGACCTGAATACCAATTAGATAGTTACACCTCAATCAATGTCTCTATTTTCTTTCTAACTGAAAGGGAAAATTTATGTTTGGAAAGCATGTCATTTCTAAGTGAGACAAAGAAATCACCATTTGGGGATTCTTTGAATAAACACTGAAAATTAGTGTTATCCTTTCCCTGGGAAGTCTGATGCATCTGATGCCAGGCAGACTCATTCAGACCTCATTTCAGCTACTAGGTTTGAGTCTTGAGCCAAGTGCATCCAAGTTTGTCTCCAAACTTATATTTTACAAAGCAGTGGCACTCATTTTTAATTGGTAAAAGAACCCATAAAGACACTCTTTCAACAAATGGTTCATACCCTTAGAGTTTCACAGATAATGGTGGAGAGGGTCCTCTGAATCCTGCCTGTCACTTCCAAGGGTTCATATCCTTACCTTACCTAGAAGTCAAAAATGATATATAGTTCTCCAAGACCTTCCTATCATTAATACTTAGTCTGATTATTTTATGGCTTATGTTTCAACTGCCTCTTGGACTCCTCTCCTGTGGCACAGCCAACCTCTATGGCTTTTGCCAATCCTTTGCTGATTATCTTGACTAAAGTGTTTTGACTTGTCACCTTGCTTCTAGAGGTCTTTTCTAGTGATCTGACCAAGTGGGCTTTGCAGAGCTAATCCAATGGTATGTCTCACCACAATCTGCTGCTTGTGATTCCTGTGAAGCTGTGTAAAACAATGGCATTTGCTTGCTTGCCTTCCTGTCAGTCTCTACCTTACATGCTTGCCCTCTGCATTGTAAGCTCATGAAGGCAGAATATGGAATATGCTTTGTGGTAGTTTGAATAGGAATGGCCCCTATGGTCTCATATATTTGAACTTGAAGTCACCAGGGAGTGACATGATTTAAGGAGGATTTGGCAGTGAGGTCTTATTGGAAGGGGTGTGGGTGGGCTTTGAGGATTTAAAAGCCTAGGCCAGCCCCCCTGTCTCTCTCTGCCTCTCCCTGTCTTTCTGTCTCTCTGTGTCTCTCTGTCTCTCTTTCTGTGTCTCTGACTCTGTCTCTGTCTCCCCCTCCCTACCCCCTCCCTGGATCTGGATGACAGCTCTTAGCTACTTCTCCAGGTCTGCATGCACACCACCATGTTCCCTGCCATGATGATAATGGACTAACTCCTGAATGTATAAGCAAGGCCCTAATTCAAGGCTTTCTTTTTAAAGAATTGTCTTGTTCATAGTGTCTCTTCACAGCGAGAGAACAGTGAGTAAGACATGCTTGTTTGATTTCCTGCTGTGTTCTACATTCTTTACTTATTCTCTGAAATAAACAATAGCAGAGTAGCTTGATCCACAGGTACACAGATATCCACAAAGACATACATAAATAGTGACACCACACTCTGCATTTTATTTATACAATATTTTTCTTCCTTTTTATTTGGAGCAAAACCTTACAGATCACTCCATATCAGGGTGTTTCACAATGCTGACAACTGTTACAGTATATAGAATTTCTCATTGTTTTTAAAAGTTTCCATTATAAATAGATAAACTAGGTTACTATTCTAAACTTACAAATAATACTTTACTCTCCCAGATATTTCTGTAGGATAAATTCCTAGATATGGAACTATTGAGTTGAAGGTGTGATACATTTTTAATTTTAATGTTCTTAAATGAGTATGTTAAAATGATGTTCCAAGTTCTATTTGATCCAACTAATTTTCTAAGAGTTTCTGTTTTATAATTCTGGTATCACAATATATTATAGACCTTTTGGTTTTGACAAGCTAAACAGTACAACAAACAAGGATGTAACTTTTTAAAATGTTATGAAAATTTCAATGTCTTCAATAAGTTTTACTTGTGTACCTTTCTTGCTATGAATTGCCTTTGTGTTCTCATTGCTGGTTCCATTTGTTATGTTCTTAATTATTTAGTTACTCTTTGGATTTTCAGAGATTATTATTGTTACTATTATTATTATTTCTTTTAATTTTATTTTACATTCTGAGATTATTGTTTTCCATTTCCTACCTCTGACCCTCCTCGTTCTTTTTCTTATTTCTGGGCTCTCTTTTCACTAACTGTTGTTACATGTGTGTATATGTATTAGATACATCACACATATGTATATATATATATATGCATGTTTCATATAGATATGTGTGTGTGTTATCTGTTTAGTCTACAGTGTTTCTTGTGTGTATATTTTCAAGGCTGAGCACTTGGTATCAGATCACCAAGTGGTGTCCTCTACCCTAGGGAAGACTGACTATTTCTCCTATCTTAGAGCATTCCTTAATTGCCTGTAGTTCCTTGTGTATGGTTGAGACCTCCTGGGCTTGTTGCTGTTCTTGTCCAGCTCATGTTTAGGGGTCGTGTTGGTGAAACTTTATGGGTGTGGTAGCTTCTGACTTTATTAGGAGATATAATCTCAAAGCAAATTCTCTGTTCTCTGGTTTTTACAATCTTTCTTCTGCAGTGATCCCTAAACACTAGGAAGAGAAGTTGTATTATAACGTATCCATTGGGACCAGTCTCCAGAATTCTACATTTACATTGGTTGTGGTTTTCTGGAATGGTCCTTGTTGCAAAGAGAGATTTCCCTGATGTGTGGTAAGGACTGCATTTATCTCTGCATATAAGGACAAAAATTTATCAAACCAGGATAATATCTAATTGCATTTGTTATTTTCTAAGTTAAAGTTCTTCAAGTTAAAGTTCTTCTTACTTATGTGAGTGTGCGTGCGCATGCACGAATGTACTGTAGTATGTATGTGGTGGTCAAAGGACAATGTGAAGAAACCAGATCTCTCCTTCCACGATGGGACTGAACTCAGATTTGGCAGCCGATACATTTACTCTCTGAGCTTACCAGCCAAGGTTTTATTACTTTAATATTATATTTGTCCCCAGAGAGGTTCTGGTACTCTGGTGTTTAATGAGTATGTTAGATGGTATCATTTTTCTATGTGTGATTTTATTTTTAGGCAGCTGTAGTATGATATGATTGACATGTAAAGAAATATACTTATTTAATGTAGACTATTGATAAATTTGGATATATGAAAATAATCTTGGTTCCATTGCCACCATTAAGGTAATAGACATACTCCAAACCTTCAGAACTTATTTTGAGTCTCTGTGTTATCCTTTTTATCCCTTTTCTCTCTCTCTATGTATGTATGTATGTATGCATCTACTATCTATCTATCTATCTATCTATCTATCTATCTATCTATCTATCTATCTATCTAGCCTTGTCTTCTTTCTCTCCCTCCCTTACCACCTTTCTCCCTCCCTTCATTCCTTTTTGTGTGTGTGTGTGTGATAAGGTCATCTTAACATAAGATTGTCTCTGGACAAATTTTGAAGGGCTCACCATGACCTTGCACCACCCCAGCCCTAGGAACAGCTATTGTATTCTCTTTTTAAATGAGTTCAACTCCTTTAGGCTTCATGTAAGTCTGAGGACTTGTCCCTTAGCTGGTTTATTTTCATTACTTTTGAGGTTCATGTTTTCTCATGTTGAAAGAACTTACTCAAGTTTCGTGCTGGTATGACTCGCCAGTCAAGTACTTACTTACCTATCATGGTTATGGCTCTGGGTTCAATTCACAGCCTCATACAATTAAAAACATTGTTTTATAAAGGAGACTGGAGTGTCTGGACACAGAAGAAGATAGCTCAGGAGGCAAAAACAACTACCTTTGCATGGCTTATGACCTGAGATTGATCCCTGGACCCATGTAAAAAGTTAAGTGCTGTATCCCAAGCTACCATGCAGGGCAGAGGAAAAATAACTGAGATATCCTGCTTCAAAGTAAGATGGAAAGAAAAAACTAACATAAAAAGTAGTTCTCTGATCTCCACATGCGTGCTATGGCATGTGAATGCCTGTATATACATTGACACACATTACATAAAAGAATGGATAAAGAAATTATTTGTGCACATATGGCTTCATCATGTTTGTTAACCATAGTACATCAGTGGAAAATCTTTTATCAGACAATGTATCCATATATTTTTCATGATAATGATTTCTAGCTTTTGTTATTCAACAAGGTCACCCCTATCTCAAGAGTACAGACATTTCTTTGTGTTTTTAATGTTACTGTTTATGGTGCTCTGAGTGAGAATGGCTCCCATAGACTCATATGTTTGAAAGCTTGGTCCTCAATGGGTAGAACTCTGGAAAGAGTTAGGGTGCATAGCCTTGTTGGAGAAGGTGTGTCACTGGGAGTGGGCTTTGAAATTTCAAAAGCGTATGCCATTTATACTTTTAGCTTCCTTCCTCCCTTCCTTCCTTCCTTCCCCCCTCCCTCTTTCCTTCTCTCCCTCCCTCCCTTCCTTCCTTCCTTCATCTCTTCTCCCCTCCCCTCCCCTCCCTTCCCCTCTCCTCCCTCCCTTCCCCCTCTGTCTGTCTATCTGTCCACCTGTCTGTCCCTCTCCTTCTCCCTCTCCCCTTCTTTTTCACTCTTCCTCCCACTTTGCCTCAAGCTTGTAGACCTTGGTCCCCTCATAAGCTCTCAGCTACGTCTTCTGCACTCTGCTAGTTTACCTGCTGCGATGCACTTGGCTATGATGGTCACCGCCTAACCCTCTGAACTGTAAGGGACCCCTTAACTAAATACTTTCTTTTGTTAGTTGCCTTGGCCATGGTGTCTCTTCAAAAGAATAGACAAGTAACTAAGACTCTTACAGTCTTCTTTTTTTTCCTGAATAAAATTCCCACTTTAAAACATTTAGACTTTTTTAGTATAATGTAAGTTAATGACAATGTAACATATTTTTCAAATGGAAAGTTATAATTTGTAGGTAGACTTTCCCTCATTCATTTATCATCTTTCTTATAATCTAAAGCCATAAGCGCCTCTGTATTGATGGTTGTCTCTGTTGGGGATTATTGGTCGGCTCATCTGCTACTTAGTTCCTAGCTTTGTCTTGATATAATTAGGTTCTCACTCACTGAACCTTCAACATTCTATTTCATTGTGCTAATTCATCAGTCTGTTCAGACAAATCCTGTTTGAAGTTTAAGATTACATAGAGCTTATGGATTAAATAGAAGAATTGAACTCATATTAAATTTTATTGATGTAAATCTGTGCCTATTAGCATATTTCTATTTTTCACCATATATATGTGTGTATATATATATACACACACACACATATGTATTATATATATATATATATACACATACATATATAATATATATATCTTTCATAGCTTTTTCTGAAAGGAACTAATTTTCCCATTATCATTATTTTTCATTTTCAATATTTTCTGCTTTTTGAAAAAAATTTTTTTTTGGATTTTTCGAGACAGGGTTTTTCTGTATAGCCTTGACTGTCTTGGAACTCACTCTGTAGACCAGGCTGGCCTCGAACTCAGAAATCCACCTGCCTCTGCCTCCCAAGTGCTAGGATTAAAGGTGTGCACTATCACCGCCCAGCTTGAAAAAATTTTTATAGTACTTGCTAATTAATTATTAGAGTACTGTAAAGGTTTATTATTCTCTGGTGATATTGGATGTAGCCACTTTGATGAATTCTTGCTTTTTTGGTTATGTGTGTATAGCTTTGGATTGAGTGAGAATAGTAACATCAGCGAATGCTCAAACTTTATGTTTCTATATCTAGCATTTATATTTTTATTTCATAATCTGTTTTACAGAATACACTTGTGGAGTGTGCGTATGTGTGTGTGCACTATATGTATGTATCTATGTATGTGTTCACACACATTTCACAATCTGTTAGAATAAAACAAAAAAAAGAAAAAGAAAATGCACCAGATATTGAAGCAAAAAATAAATTTTCATATAAATTTAAATATAAAACCAGAAATCCAAGGACTGTGAAGAAATTGTGATTTGTCACTTCAACACTAACTGGTGCCTACAGGGTAAGAGTGGAAGAGTGTATGCAGTTGTTTGATAAATCTTGAGTGGTAAATCATAATATGCTTTGAATAGGGTTTAAGATGATGTAAACCACAATTGAAGCAACACACTTGCCAAAGATAGCATTTAGTCCAAAGATAGCATTTAGTCATTATTCTGGTAACACTGCTAGAAGAATTTTTAACATAACTGAGAAAAAGCCATTCTCTAAAAACCTTTCTTTCCTCAGGGACAGAAGATGAATACCCAAATACCAAATGAGAATCAGAGCTAGGTATAGCAGGACAGATCTGAACTACCTAAATGACATAATACATATCAAAATTCACAACAAGTACACATGAGATTAATGAAGTGGACTCCCCATTTGTCTAGATTTCTGGCAGATAAACCACAGGGTGTGAGTGTTTGTGTTCTCTGAGGGCATCAGGTGGAGGGCTCACGCGTGACTTTTATCATGAAGAGGAGTCCTGTGTGACCTGTTTGTCATTAAGGGCTTCTCTTCCCTAGTCTTTAAATTTTCTTGAGCCACCATTTCAATTTTGATTCATTAACTAGTATTCTAATGTAATTATGTTGTATAATTCGGGTCAAACTGGTTATTCCTTTGCTATGCTCCTGAATCTTATTTCTTGATACCTATTTCATTCTGCTTACCATGTGTGGATGATGTGGGACACCAAGCTGTGGAGGGCAGTGGATGTACTTGCCTGGAGCATGTCTTGTTTTCTGTGATTTTCAAGTTTTCACATTGGTAGACCTCTGGACAGGAATAATTCATCTATAATTTACCATCTTTAAAGGCAGCTCTCGGGGTTATGAGATAAAATGATCTCAATAAAGTGGAAATTGATTGGCATTTCATCACATTTCAGTTTAAAATTATTAGGTTGAAATAGCTGACCTCCTGGGTCAAACCCAATTGATTGCTGGGGTGTTATTTAGTAATTGCAAGATTGTCACATTTATTAGACATTGATAATATGAAGAAGAAAAGTGGTCATCAGCTTCTTCTTGCATTTCCTTTTTGTGACAAGAGAGAACTATGGAAATATCTATTTACAAGACGAAATACTATTTTATCCACCTTCCCAAACTATATTGGATAAAAAAGAAATGCAACGAAAGTGGTTAAGAGTTCTCACAAAAGAGAATTCTATTTCTTTAACTGCTAAGTAATATCATACTTAACTTAGAGGTTATTTTCTTTAAACTCTAGTCATAGATAATTCACAAGATAGGGTTCACTGTCTCCTGGGAGAGTAATAGGCTTTCAGGAACCATGGGTAGACCTTAGTTTGGAAGAACGCTCTAGGGAAAATTGTGATCAGGTGTCTACAAATGTGAAATCGTCCTACTCAGTCAATTTCAATGTGAGAGTCTTAGAGAATAGTAGACAAAATGGTGTTAGGATAAAGATTTGTTCCACAGTAAGATCACCAATCTCCACAATATTAAAAGATACAAATTACAGAGTTTACACTAGAGCTTTATACCACTGCTTTCAAGCATAAGTAAAATGTGAAACTTCACGGAATGTTAAGTACGTGTGTTTATAAAACAGAATATATATGAAATTCTATAAATAGTTTCCCTTGTATATTATCTTATAACGAAGAAACCAAACATCTAGACTTCATTTTCGTTTGTAAACAGTCATGAAGAAACAAGAAACATTTCTAATGTCCAAAGTTTTATTTCTTAAACAGGTAACTACTTGAGAAAAATCTAAGTTTTATTTAAATCGATGTACAATAGATATTTTGTACCTGTGTCTGGTGATGAATACCCCATCATACAAACACTTAGGAATAAAAAGCAGGAGGGATAACAATTCCAAGTATACATTAGCTACATGTATACTTGAGGCTAGCCTAGGCTATATAAGACCCTGTCTTAAAATGACTAGCTAACTATGTAACTAGCTATAAATAAATACCCTCACTCCACTCCCACTTTTCCTGATATACAAAGAAAAATTGGAGGGTAAACTATTTTCTAAAAGTTAATATGAGCTTTCTGTGGGTCCATAAGTCATATAAATATTTGAATTCTGGGAATAGCAGGCTTAATGCTCCTTAATAATATTTATTTAATATTATTAAGGAAAATTTACTCTCATTTTTTAATAAGTGGCTCATATAGCAAGAGGTTATGCAGTATTGCAAAGCATAAGCCCTAGATCTTGAGACTTCTAGCTTCTATTTAAAATATGCAAACTACTTCCTCCACTGGTTATACTTTTTAATATACAACTAGATGGGAACTAAGAACATTATTGCAATTTTTCATCCTTTGGTTTAATATTTCATAGGATTTATTGATTACAAATTCATGGATCTTATTATTGGGCATCACAATAATTTCTCCCACATGCTGTCTGCAGAACCACTTTACAGTGTAATCCACATCATAAATGTTACAAATCCTGTTAGAGGCTCACTCAGGTTCTGCACACATCTTTCCAGCATGTGATGAAGCAAAGATAACTGCTGACACACTACACCACAGATGGATTTGGCTTGGGGAAAAACTCAAAGACATGCTGGGGTATAGCCATGCTTCAGACTGGGTTAACTAGGAATACGCAAGAATTCAAGAGAAAGAGACATTTGATATGAGATAGATTATATGCCTCTACATAAAGATTTAATGAAAATCTCTGAAAAGATTGTTTCAACCTTGGATGTAATATCAGATAGTCTTTGGATGGATTAATTTTTCCTGAATGAAACTTGAATAAATTTCTGTACAGCTCCTTCTGTCTCTGGATAGCTATACTGCGTCCTGTTCTTGACTATAAGAATAGAAAATCACTTTTCCATGCTGGAGTTTCTTAAGCAACACTCAAATCTCAACTAGTAATACTAAATACTAAAAAGATGATGCCTAATGACCAGACTACAACCAATGTTCCAATTCCTTTTTATCAGAATAGCAGAGTAGGAGGTGACCACAAAAGTAAGTTATTTTTTTTAAAGCCTACAACACCCGGTATTCCCAGGCGGTCTCCCACCCAAGTACTAACCAGGCCCGACCCTGCTTAGCTTCTGAGATCAGATGAGATTGGGCGCGTTCAGGGTGGTATGGCCGTAGACGTAAGTTTATTTGTTACCTAAATATTTAAGGTATTGAATTAAGATCTTTGCATCATAATTCTAATGTCAGTATCTCCAACTCACCAGATTCTCTCCTTCAATATTGTGTTTCTCGTCTGTTGTGTAACAGTACACTCTAATATTGAAATGTTCCATCCTGTAGCTCTGTAAGACAAAAATGTAAGCAGCTCAAAATTGTTTCAGGAAGTCCCTGAAACTGATCAGATTCATTAGGCTTCTCCCTTCCCAAGAGTAAACAATAAAGACAGTTAAGAGTCACTTTTCAAATAAGCCAAGCTGCAAAACAGAAGCAGAGACCAGGCAAGTAACCTGAAAGGAACAGAAGAAACCAGTCAAGAAGACTGAAAGAGATGAAGACCGAACGAGCTGGAGAGGACATTCTCCAGCCTGTGGAAGTGAACATAGGCTGTACAGTGTGCTCCAAGCCCCATCTCCCCTTTCTGGGATCTATCACCTATGCCGGAGTGGGCTTTGGTGGTGCAACCGTCTTTGAGTCATTTCTCTTCAAAGTAATCCATCATCTGTATTGTGTGAGTAAAGCAATAAAACTCACTGACTCACCAAGTTGGACTTTGGTGGTATCTGTTCTGTCTGTCTGTCTGTCTGTCTGTCTGTCTCTGTCTCTCTCTCTCATGTGTGTGTGTTTCTTGTGTCCAGGAAAATTCTGTCACACAACATCATCTCTTGTCCTATCTCTTCTTTAGCTTTGCACCATTAAATCAAGCAGTTCTCTATCTGCACATCTGAGGCAGAAAGAAAAGGCTACCAGGCAGGTCTTTCTTGACACTGAGATCCAGATGGAGAAAGAACTGCAATGAACTTGAATTGTCATTGGTTCTGTTGTCCACTTTCCTACATGGAATTGCAAGGATGCAGAAAGCCAGCATGTTAGGGCATGGAGAGAATCATGAGGAAATGTCTCTGAAGGTCTATCAGAGTGGCTCTTTGAAGCTTCAGACTGGCTTTCAGAGGCTCTCTGTGTTAGGCTATTATGGTGTTTTTAATGTATCCTTGCCATTGCAGTATTATCCTATTCAAACGCTACAAAGGCAACAATGTGTAGATCCCTAGGACTATAGTGCATGAAGGTGGTAGCACTGTGTCATAAGGGTAGCTAATTTGTTCTTCTTTCTGCTGTTCATTGAAACAAAACAAATGGAAACAAAAGAGTTAAGCCACTGGTTTCTCTAAGGATGCACTTTATTTGCATTAAGAATTATTGACTTCCTTGAGCTCAGTTTCTCATGCCCATCTTTGTTGGATCATTTCAACTGTTAATTTTTGCCATCTTTTACTATTTTTTCACTTTCTATTTATCAGCCATATATACATTATACATATAATATATATAACATATATTATAATTGTATATATAAAAAGTTATATATAATATAATAGAACATATTGTATATTTTTACCTATACAATATATATTTGTAATATATAATTACAATATAACATATAATATATAAGCCACATATATGTATAATAGTCATACATATAAATGTATATTGTAGGTATATATACCATATATATGTATATATACGTATATATATATATGTATATATATATCAGCTGAAGTTGATGGGTAGTTACTTCCATTTGGCACATGTGTATGTATGTGTGTGTATGTATGAGTGTGTGTGTGTACCATCACAAGTCCACCCCTTGTCAACTTGATACAGAATCTTAATAGTCTTGTTTTAGTTTGTATCTTGCTTAATTTTGTCCCACGATCATTGTGTTTCTCCACCAGTGTGTTATTATTTGGTATTCTAACATTTTTCCCATGCATGTCTCATATACTCTTAATCTCACCTAATCCCTGCCTCTCTTCCTTGCACCCCATTCTTTATACTGTTCCTTTTGGCTTGTCCTTTCACAATTCCATAGTTATAGAAGTTAAAGAGGAAGATCTCTCAACAAAAGGATTAAAAGTCAAAAGAGTTTGTCAATGGCTAGAAAGATGGCTCAGAGATTAAGGATGCATCTTAATGCATCCAGCAGATGTTCTGGTCACTTGACTCTGACAACCTTTCTGGTCCATTTTCCACAATGTTCCCTAAACCTTGGGTGAAGGGGGAAGATGTGTTAATTGGGGATAAGCACCTGATAGCCATTACTCTGCACATCTTGATAAGTTAAGAAGCAAGAACTACACTTATCTGTAGGCATAAGGATTAGTATTTAGAATGCAGTTAGAATTGATACTAGTTTAGGTAAGTGGTTGTAGTAGATTCTCCTCTAGGCTCCATGGCCTCAGTAGTTACAGGTAGTTGGGTAGGTAATAGTACCAGGCACAGATACCCTTTTATTGAGTGGACCATAATACCAATTAGATGGTTATTGGTAACTTCCTGGGGTGTAAGTGTCACTATTATACTGTTGAGACTATCTTACCATGCTGATTATTGTTGTGAATCATAAACATCAGCAACTGGGTAGGACAACTGATTGCTTTTCTCCCTTGGTATCACGTGGAATTTATGAAAGTCAGTCCTCCCATTAGAGGCTCCTAAGTCAGTTCCAGCTTAATTCCTCCAAGTCCTATATCCAAAATGTGAGTTGTCATCAGCAGTTCTGTACAGTAAAGAAAACAACTAACGGAGAGAGGAAGCTCACAGAGTGGGAGAGAATCTTTGTTAATTGTACAGCTGGCAGATGATTAATAGCTACAATAAAGAATTGAAAAAACCAAAATTCTCATGGCAGCATCCAATGAGTGGGAAAAGAGAGCACAGTGGAGCGCACTGGAGAGTATTCAGTGAGGAAAAGCACATCCCTGCAATTTTCAGTAATATAGGTGGGACTGCAGGGCAATGTGTTACATGTTTCATTCATGTGCCAAGGTCAAAGTTAATGTGGAGGAGGCAGAAAGTGGACCCAATGGATTCTTGTCAGAGCCTGGCAAGGAAGCCATGCAGGGGAAATGCTAAGAGGATAGCCAGCAGAGCAAGGGAACAGGAAGAACAATTTCATAGTTATTGCATAGTAGGGCAACAATGGTTAGTAACAATGAATTGGAGATTTCATTTATTTACTTTTAAAAACAAAACATGTCTCTTTTGCTCATGTACCACCGTTTTGCCTAACCACATTTTGGTTAATGGTGATCCACCTACCTGATGGTCCTGTAGAGGATTTTGAATATTCTCAACACAAAGAAATAATAAATGTCTGAGATGATGGATGTGCCAAACTAAAAGAAAATAAAGAATAAAAGAAAATACTTTACTTAAACAGTGGGTTTCAGCTACCATGATTTTTGTTCCCCAGGGGACATTTGGTAAGTTTTTACCGTCACAGATGTGGAGGAAATATTCTTGACCCTAATGGAGAGAGGACTTGGTTATTGCTATGTAGTCTATAACTGGCAGAACAATTTCCCGACTCAAGAAATTACTTCACAAATTCATTGGTGCTAATAAGCCTCAGAAGTCTGATTATGGTAAAATACTTCCCAATATAGTGCTTACTAATGGAGTGTGTTCTTAAAAAACAGAATAAAACAAAACAAAACAAAACAAAATTCCTCAACGTATATATGAATGCTTGCAACATTTGTCCTCCTGAAGGGAAAGTAGGAATATGTCCATTTCTCCTTCTGGGCATATTTCATGGGCTGGGAATCCCTCAAAGTAGAATATAATCAATTTCATTATTTTCCCTGGAATCTGGCAAGAGCAATGAGAATTGACTTCTGTTTGTGTGACTTTGAGAGATCTGGCTTATGTCAAAAGAGTTTGGGTAAAATGACTTCAGTGAAGGCATTAGCCACACATGTGCCTCATGCCCTATGCTTCTATTTAAGACAGAGCAATGAAGAAACGGGAAGCCAGCTTCAACCCATTGTGTTTCCAAAATGTGAGGGGCTAATTCTAAGCACTTGGCATACTTTTTTTTTCTTTTAGCACAATAAAGCTTGAGCTTATGAGCAGTTTGTGAAATAATTGCATCAAAGACCTTTCTGATCTAATTTGAATAAAGATTTGAGTATTTTGAAATGTCAGGATGTGCTTAATCTTCAAAGAATAGTACAATAATACAAATCTGTTAATGATTTAGTCCTTCGACTTTGGCCTTGAAGTCTTACATACTATCATCACGCAAATTATAGGCTTTACCTAGTGTATTTTTATTGTTGTTGTTGTTGTTGTTGTTATTTGCTTCTAACGTCTTACTGCCTCATAGCTCCAGGATTGTTTGGATTCTTTGAAAGAATGGAAATTTCTTTTTCTTCTCTATCAATTCCATTTACTTCTCTGTCTTGATTCTGTCTCAACTCTGAGAATCAAAATTCATTTTGGCTTTGTTTGCTCATGAAAGTGTTTCTGTATGAGCAACCTGGCTTGTGTTGTAGACAATGAATTGGCTCTGGGCCTTTTGACTGTGAAGGCTGTCCCTTGTTCCCTGGCTCAGATAGATCTTTCCTGGCTCAGGCTCAAGCATCTCTGTTTGTATCTCCTCCTGTAGTGTGCCCTGTTGCTGCAGGTAGGTGCTCTCAGTCTCTGGCCCTAAGCCAATGTACTCAGCAGAAGTGGAAAGGGCCCACGGACTCCTTGGGTTCTGCTTCTGAAGATCATCTTTAAATTCCCTAGTTTACAGTGGACCACATACTGTCAGGGTTGAGGTTATGGATAAACATGAATGTGTTCTGAGTATTTTGAAGAGAAGTACACCTTATGTGACTTGAGTAATGGATACCATTCTTTTGTCTGTTGTAGATTAAAAAAAAAATCCCAGTTATGTTCTTTCTATGAGTTTGAAACAGAATTTCTTAAAAACAAAACGTATTTGAAAATTACATTGGCATTACAATGCTATACTGCTGATCTCCAAATATAAATGAAATTTTTATGTCTAGCTCATTAATAAAAGTGGATTACAGGCAATTTAAAATTTTATATTACTTAAAATATGTACTCAGTAACCTAACATTTACTTACCTCTAATGGTTGTACTTTGAAGCATGGTTTGTGTGGCAATGTGTTTTGTTGGGATTTACTAGAGTTCAGAAAATGTTTCTATGGTGGTTTGAATGTGAAATACCTCCTCCATAGGCTCTGGCATTGAACATTGGGTCTCCAGTTGATGGCAGTGTTTGGAGAGGTTATGGGGGGGCCACCTTACTTCAGGAAGTATGTTACTAGGGTGGTCTTTGAGAGTTCTACACTGCATCCCACATCCTCTTCTTTCTCTCTCTGTGTTGCTTGAGGTTGAGGATGTAGTATCTCAGCTTTCTGCTGTCATACTTCTCTGTGGTCGTGCCCCCTCACCATAAAGGATTCTTATTCCCCTAGAACTGTTAGCCAAAACAAACCCTTCTTTCAATAAGTTGCTTTGGTTCATATTTTATCACAGTATCAGAAGAATAATTAATATAGTACTTGAGATTAGAAAAAATCTCATAATTCTATTATGAGATAGTATTTCATCATAAGAACCATGGAATTGTATTATATTTAATTAATTACATTGGATGACTAAGTTGTATTGAAACATGTAGATCATATATTTTTGATTAATCTAAAAAATAATTTAATTTAGTAAATCCCTATAGTACATATCAGCATGAAATATCCATTATAGATATTTTGAGTCACTAAGTGCATATCTTAGATGGAGACTATGTTCTTGCATATTGTATATTATTTTACTTTTAATAATCCCTAGCAAAAACAGCCTTTAATCATTTAAGGAACAATATGACTGTTGTACCTCATTTTATGGATGCCAGTTTCTTCTTTTGTGGGCCCATACTGGTTTTGATATTGCTTATTTTTGCATTCTTTCTCTTTCTCCTCTCCTTATACCCCTTAATTTGCTGTAGTTGCTATGTTTGTCAAAGACAAATATAGATGGTTGTTCATTTTATAAATGCAGCATGTCTCAGTGCCTTTTCATACTTGAATTCACCACTAGTGTTGACCGATGGTATGGTATTTACCTGGCATTGAAAGATGGCTACTTTACACTATTCAAGGTGGAATATTTCCATAGTATGCACAGTGGAAGTTTTCTTCTACTAGGGAAACTTAATGGCCTGACAATGGAGGAAGGGTAAGTAGATACTATACATGGTTGATCCTCAGCCAGGCATGATAGCCCAGGTCTTTAATACTATCACAGGGAAACAGGCATGTCTCAGTCAGTTCAAGGCCAGACAGGGCTACATAGGGAGTTCAAAGCTAGACAGGGCTACACAGTGAAATTTTGTCAAAAAAAAAAAAAAAGCCAAGATCAACTTGGGGGAAGATTGTATATCTTTTTAATGATTACAGTAGCAAATTTTCCTATATTTTAAATTATGTTCCATTTCTTTGGAAGGAGAGTCTGAGATGTTTCGTCTTGTCTTAGTTTGGTTTTTATTGCTGTAAAGAAGCACCATGATCATGGCAACTCTTCTAAAGGCAAACATTTAACCGGGGTCAGCTTACAGTGTCAGATGTTCAGTCCATTGTCATCATGGTGGGAAACGTGGCAGCGTGCAGGCAGACATGGTACTGGAGAAAGAGCTGAGAGCTCTACGTCTTGATCCTCAGGCAGTCAGGGGGAGACTGTCTTCCCCACTGGGCAGAGCTTGAGCATAGGACCTCAAAGCCTACCCTCATCGGGATGCCCTTCCTCCAACAAGACCAAACCTACCAACAGGCCACACCTCCTAATAGTGTCACTTCCCATGGGCCAAGCATATTTTAACCACCACGGGTCTCAAATGGCCACCTGGCTAAAAAACACCTGTGTGAAACATATTTGGCAACTATGAGACTCCTTTTTCTGTCCTTGTTGTGAATTTCATCTGACAACATCAGCATGGTCCTGGTACTTCTAAAGCAGGTTTCTCAACCTGTGGGTGGCAACCCCTTTGGGGGTCAAATGACCCTTTCTCAGACGGTGCCTAAGACCATCCTGCATACCACATATTCACATTATGATCCCTAACAGTAGCAATTACAGTTATGAAGTAGCAACAAAAATAATTTTGTGTGTTTGGGATTGCCACAACATGAGGAACGGTATTAAAGGGTTGCAGCTTTAGGAACGTTAAGAACCACGCTCTAAAGGGTGTTGTTTTGTACTGTGATGGAAGAGAACACAACTTCAATTTCATTTCTGTTCCCTAGAGCAAATACAGTTTGGATCACATGGCAGGAAGCCCAAAATAAGTGAATTATAATTCCAATTTGTCCATCTAACTTTTCAATCTTTGAAGAAGTAAAACTTCCAGAAACTTTACTTAAAATAGCATTTAAAAAAATTTGAATTTACCTTTATGAGATTTTGATGTTTAGAATGTTGAAACTGAAAACTGAGAAAAACAGAAAACCTGTCTATAGAGGTGGAGTCACAGATGAGTTTTGGGGGTGTGTACAGGTAAATGTTAGTTCCCTAAGGCCCAGTCTGCACACACAGTGCTTTTGAGTTTCACTGTAGTTGACATTTGGGTCATAGTGTACAAATCAAATTAATGTTAAAGTCTCAAATTAATGGAATATTAGTATATCAAATACCTTTGCATAATGCATTTCCAGAACTATTTGTTTCTTTCTATTTAGATGTCAGCCTCTGTGTATGATAGTGATTTAGAAAGGAGTAGCCTCTGTAGGCTCATTTATTTGGATGCTTGGTCATTAGGGAACAACACTGCCTAAGAGGCATTAGAGAATGTGGAATTATTGGGGTAGGTGTGACCTTGTTGAAGGAAGTATATCACTGAGGGTGGGCTTTGGGGGGTCCCAAAAGCTCAAGCTAAGCCCGGTCTCTCTCTATTTCTTCTGTGTGAAGATCCTTATGTAGAACTCCGAACTTCTCCAGCACCATGATGTCTACCTGCATACCACCGTGCTACCTGCCATGATGCTAATGGACTAAATCTCTGAAAATGTAAGTCAGCCTCAATTAAGTACTGTGATCATGGTGTCTCTTTACAGCAATAGGACACTGACCAAGACACCTTCTGCCCCTGCTTCCCTTTCTCCCTCCCTCTGTTTCAGGGTCTGACCTTTTTGAAAACAAACCAACAAACAACAGCAGTAGCAGCAGCAGCAACAACAACAACAAAATAGTGATTTTGCTGTGTTGTGTAGACTGTCCTAGAATGCATGATCCCTCTGCCCCAGTCTTCTGGTATTACAGTCATGTGGCACTACACAAAGCAGAGGACTACTCTGTGCAGGCTAGGAGAGATGCCTGCTGATAATTCTAAATGTATATTAGTGTCTATGTGGCATTAAGTGCACAGACTAGAAACAGGGAAAACCCTGAGCTAAAGTAAAATGAATTCACCATCAGCTTCATGAAATGAGACTGAAGAAACTCCATACTCCTATCCCATTCTAAGGAAATCCTATCAGAACTTAATGACCTAGGAGACATGAGAGCAGTGTTCTGAAGTGAAGGGTGAGCTGTGTGGTTCCAGATCCCAAGCTTATAGAGAAGAGGGAACTGTCATAGGCGACATGAGAACTTAGAGCAAGTTCTGACAGCATAGCTAACTGATTTAAAATACCTAATAAAGATTCAGGAGTCATTAATAGTACATTTAAGAGAAAAGTTGGCACTAAAACTATAGCATTTGTTTAAACAGGAAAAAAAAATCCCCTGCATTCCGTCTTTTGAAAGGAAACTGGAGTGGTCTGGGTGTTCTCACAGTGTTATGTTGAAACAAGGCACCACTTCAAGAACTGTCAAGTTTAGTGTTTCAAAGACTCTCTGAAGACTTAGGAAGTGGTGTGTGTGTGTGTGTGTGTGTGTGTGTGTGTGTGTGTGTGTGTGTGTAAATAAATGCCCCCTTGGAAAAAATCTGCTTCTAGCTTTGTCTGAGTGATTTCTGGAGCTCAGGAGGAGGTGATTTTAAAGGTACATATCAAAGCCAGTAATTTTCCTTTCAGAAAACCATGTATAAGAAGTGACCTTACACATTTCCATAGTTGTGGCAATAATCTTGACCAGTTCATGAGACACAGTAATACCCATGTTAATGGGCTTTCTGAACAAAACCTTAACAATTCAAAGTTGTTTCCATTGAGACAAACGATTCCTGTTGAAGTCATTTCCAAAATAGAAGAAAATGAAGTTCTCAACCAAAGATGCTTTTAATAATATTTTTTCTATTTCCAGGATAGAGAAAAGGGAGTCAAGAAGTAATGGGTATCATGCTGTTATTCACATAAAGTGAGGCGTTATAGGTAAAATTAGACCCGAGTAGGGGACCACTGCGTCAGGTACTGACAGAGGAGCTCACATAAAGTGAGGCATTATAGGTAAAATTAGACCTGAGTAGGGGACCACTGCATCAGGTACTGACAGAGGAGCTCGTGGTTTGTTCCATGTCTCATGGAATGCCCAGGAGACTGCTCCGAGTTGGCTCCATTCACTTCCTATTGTATCTCAACAGTTAAATGAAAAGAAGAAAATGAACAGTAAGCAAACCAGTGAGAACATGTGCTTTCTCTCCACTGTCCCCGCTGCCAGATACTTTTAGAAATTTAAACTTTGTGGTCATATAATTGAATCTAATTTAATTTTTAAAAGACCACTAAACAAAACAGAACAAAAAGAATCGCTCAGTGCGCAGGTATGAGACAGTCTCTCTAGGTTGCTCACACAGCCTGGAACTCCCGTTGTAGCCCACGGGCTTTAAACCTGGCATCCTCTGCCTCCACCTCCCCAAATAGCTGAGGGGATAGGCTCTTGCCATCCGTGCTTAGGTAAAACGAACTGCTTTAAAATCCATGACCAAGCAGTGCTTGATGACTTTGGTATGCTGGACAACAGTCACTTCCAGCGCCTGCACAGTACCATCAGCTCAAAGGAGACCCACGAACAGTCCTCTGCTGGGACCGTCTCCGTTCTGTGGTCATCCTACTACGCCTTTCTCTTACTATGATTTATTTGAGTCAAACAGTTCATGTGGATGGAAACATGCAACTTATTATCTTTTCTGTTTGGATACTTCCACTCAATATAAAGTTTTCAAGGATCATCCATGTTACTTATACTAGGGCTTCATTCTGTTTCATAGTTCAATATATTCTTTTGTCTAGATATTGTACATCCTGTTTATCCATTTGTGCAGCAAGGAGTTTCCCCCAGGTTTTGGTTGTTGTTATTTTTATAATGTAATTATGAACATTTGTGTCTAATTCTTTTTGGGGGGTGGGTATAACATAGGAATGAGATTACAGATAACATAGTAATTATATATTGAAATTTTGGGATAAACCCGAGAATTTCCTGGCTATACCACTTTGTATAAACAACATAATAAGTTTTGTAAAAATAACATATAACTTTCCAATTTTTCAACAGCTGCTCCAGCATTTGTTTCAAGGTTAAGGTATTTTTGTTTGGTTTTTGATATAGAATCTTGCTATAAAGATCAGAGTAGCCTGGAAATCCCAGAATGTGGTCTCTCTTCCTCAGCCTCCTTAGAGGCAACATCACCAGACTTAGCTTTTATTTGTTGATACAGCTATTTTGTAGGCAAGATATGGTATGTCATTGTGTTTTTTTAAATTATATTTTCCACTAACAAATGATTTGACAATTTTTTCCCTTCTGCTTGTTTCCCCACTTGTTTTTTTGGGCTAAAGGTCCACCAAGTTCTTTTCCTTAAGTTGGATTGTCTTTTTGTTGTTGAGTTGTCAGTTTTCCTGAAAAGTCATATTTGTAGTGGAGATTCGACCTCATCAAATACATAATTTGCAGGAGCTTTCTCTTATTCCTACATTTTTTCTTTCTTTTCTCTATCTTGTTACCTGTATCTTTGATGCCACTCTTTAAACTCTATGGTCTTTTCTAAGGTCATCAATATTTATGGTTTAGATTTTTAACTTTTATGTTTAGGCCTCTCACCTGCAATGACTTAGTGTCTATGTGTGTTATAAAGTAAAGCTTTCATGTTGTTAATTTGTAGATGTGTGTCTTGTTGTTTTAGTATCATTTTTGAAGAGTTATTCCTTCCCAATGAAGGGATTCAATGTCCTTGTCAGATCCATTTCAATGTATGCAAGGGTTTATTTGCTAGCTCTTTATTTTATTCTATTGGTCTACGCTTCCATCTTTATGCCTGGACCAAGTACTACAAATCTGAACATTTTGCAATCATAGAATATGAGTCCAATCATATTGCCTTGTTTCTTATAACATTGCTTTGATTATTCAGAGTCCCTACAAACTTCACAATCAGCTTTTCTATCTCTGCTCAAAAGACCATTAAGAATTTAACTAGGATTGTGTAGAATGTATAGCTCTCTTAGAAATCATCACTAGCTTGATGTTATATTCTCTAATCCGTGAACATATATTACACCCTCATTTCTTTCTGCCTTTAATTTCTTTGGCTAATTTCCTGTATTTTAAAGCAGAATGTATCCCTGCTAGTTTCAATTTACCTCTTCCTATTTTAGCCTTTTTAATGTTCTTGCACATGACATTAATTGCTTGATTTCAGTTGTGTTCATTGTCTGCTGGTTTATTTCCATATAATGGGCTTCTCTTTTGTTCTTTTGCAGTCTTTCTAAACTTGCTGTTACAGTTCACAACCTTTTTGTATGGACTCTTTAGTATTTTTGACATCTTCATATCATGTTATATGATGGCTTGCACTTGTCCTTTGCGATTTGCATGCCTGGTAGTTCCTTGCCTCATCTGATTGCCCTGCTCAGAGCTTGCAATGCAATGCTGAACAGTAGTGTTGAAGGCAGCACCTTCTGCTGCCATTGATCTTTTGGGAGCAAAGGTTTTAGTCTTTTACCATTGACTGTGGTGTTGGCTGTGGGGTTTTCATACAAGCCCTTTGTATGAAACAGCAGGAAACTTCCCTGCTGTTTCCTAGCTCATTCTGTCTTTACAATCATGAGAAAACTTTGTTTCTCTTCAAGTGCTGTTTTTTTTTTTTCACCAGTTGAGACAAATCCATATTCCCCTTAGTTATATCAATGTGATAGAGGAGATCAATCAATTGTTGCATATCAAACCATCTCTGTATTCCTGGGATAATTCCCATTTGGGCATAATGAATACATCGTACCACTAATATATTCGTGGTTTCATATGCTATTTTGTTGTGGATCCCTGGCATCTTCAGTCATGGAGACCGTCTTCTGTAGTTTTCTTCCTTGTGTGTGATGTGAGGCTTTGACGTCAGCCTAATTCTGACTGCATACACAGACTTAGCAGGTAGCCATTCCTCTCTTTGTGGAAGAGTCTGATAACGTGTTAATTCTTCTTTAAATGTTTCAGGGAATTACCAGTGAGGCAATCCTTGGAATTTTATTTGTAAATATTATTAAACACTGGAAGGAAACTTAAAGTGTTGGCATTTTGTCTAGGCTTTACCCTACAGTTACCTGGCAACAGTCAGGTATGCCTGTCTCACTATAAAAGGGGATGCTCTCCCCTTTCTCTCTCTCTCTCTCTCTCTCTCTCTC
>NW_022196905.1:185025821-185042428 GCF_008632895.1 Mastomys coucha | reverse complement strand
CTCTCTCTCTCTCCTTCTTGCTCCTGCTTTGTTTTTTCCCCCTTCCCCCTCTCTTCTCATCCCCCTACCACCTCTCTCTCTCCATGGCTGGCCTCTCTACTCCTCTACTCTCTCTCCCTCTATTTATCTCTGTCTGTCTGTCTGTCTGTCTCTGTCTCTGTCTCTACTACTCTCTCAGCTACTCTCCCATTCCCTGAATAAACTCTATACTATACCCTCATGACACTGGTCCCTCAAGGGGAAGGGATGGCTCAGCATGGACCTGCGGAGGCACCCCCTTCCCCTACAACTGACTGAACAGCCACAAAACATATTCCTTTTATCTTTATCTTTCTATAGAAAACAAAATAAAGTAATAAAATTCAGGTGCAATTCTCATGAATCCAGTAAAAATTAAAATGTATGCATGCAAAAGAAATGCTCCCCAGTGACACTTTCAAAGTTGCTTATTTAAAGATCCAAGGGAAGAGATGAAGGGCATTCGAGGGAGGGTACTGGCCATTCAGATAGATGGCTAACTAGATTTAAAAATCGAAAGTCATAGTTCATGCCTCACAGTATAAATCTCCCATATACAAATACTAACATCAGCATCATGAACATATTAATTCCAGAAGGTGTAGATCAGACAGTGTGCTCAGAAAGACAGATTAAAAGTAATGTCTGATAAGTCGTTGAGTGATGGTGATGAAGAGCTTTGAGAGTCCTGAATTGAATATTAATTCATGTTTAGAGGAAATGATGCTAATGTTTAGATGGCTCCTGTCAGCATTAGAGAGACAGATCATCACCGACTAACATTCACGGGCAGAAAGTTGGTGATATTTATTAACTTTCGAAACAACTACACTGCACACAAAGTGTTATTTTGCTTGCTTGAAAATTTAAGGCCACGAACATCCTGAATTTGCATGGTGCTTGGGTTATTGGCAGACCTTTCAGAAGATGAAATTTATATATAGCTTCTGGGTGAATCATACTAGCTTTTACCAGATAAGGCATTTGTATCTAAAGGCTTGACTTACTCTGCTCTTTTATATGACAGTCTTTTATTAAAACAATTCTAAAGGTCTTCTGAACATTCTTTTCAGAGTTACCCAGCAGTAACATATCTTAGCCCTTGGACTTTAAGCAGTGTATAGGCAGAACTCATCTAATTGTTTTGAATCTCTGGCACATGTACAAGTGTTCAATAAATATTTATTGAATAAATAATCCTACAGTGGAGAAATGGATTGACCTGAGAATTACATCCCTCTCTATGTACTAAAGTTTAAAAATCATTCTAGAACTTATATCATAAAGAGTTACAGCTGTTGCTAACATTCACTTCAGTGTTTATTAATTAAAACACTGACTCACCTACATATGGACTAATTGCTTTCTATGTTCTAAATGGCATGGCGTGGGCTCATACTTGTATCTCTCCCACTGAATTCTGTACTCGCCTTATAAAAAGTAATCATTACGTGGAGCACTACCATTTGGGAAGTGTGTGTGTGTGTGTGTGTGTGTGTGTATGTGTGTGTGTGTGTGTGTGTCTGTCTGTCTGTCTGTCTGTCTATGTGTTTGTGATTTTGTTGTCTGGATAATTATAAATATCACAGAAGTCAATCAGTACCTGAAAATGCAGGCCTTAACCTCAAACATATTTCTTAATTACAAACACGGTTTCTAGTCTTAAGGATTTCATACTCCAATGCATAAAAAAGAAATGTACATACAAAATAATAGAACTAACATGAGGAATTTTGGATAAAATTAGACAGTGTCCTACAATTTCCTTGTTGAATTAAAGATTTACTTGATACTTGAAATAACATACATAGATAGCTCTGTGGAAGTATATCACATCAGTTTCAGAAGCAAAGATATGTGTGTTTATGGAAAGGGGTATTTTCAAAAAGAATATTTCCTGTCCTCTAAATCCATTCTAAGGGTTCACCTCTGTTTTCTGAGCTTTCTCCAGGTAACATGCTCTCAGCCTTCCTAATGCTCCGACCCTTGAATACAGTTCCTCAGGTTATGGTGACACCCAATCATAAAATTATTTTCATTGCTGCTTCATAACTATAATTTTGCCACTGTTATGAATTGTAATGAAAAATACCTGTGTTTTCTAATGGTTCTAGGTGACCCCTGTGAAAGGTCCTTCAGTACTCAAGGGGTTGCAACCTACAGCCTGAGAACCATTGCTCTAGAACAGTCTTTCACAGCCTGATCAATTTTATAAACCAAGTGAACAATACCCAGGATTTTTTTTTTTCTTATACTTACCTCCACAGTACACTTAAGTGTTTCCCTATGTACTTATTTTCTCCTTCAATTAGTTTATTATTTTTACTTAATTAGCTAGGTTTGGGGAAAAGTTGTTACATGTAGATAGTGTGGTAGCTTGAAAAAGGATGGCCCCACAGGCTCACATATTTGAATGCTTAGTCATCAGGAAGTGCTATTTGAGAAGGAATAGGAGGTGTGGCTTCGTCGGAGGAAATGGATCAGTAGGGTGGGCTTCAGGTTTCAAAAAGTCCAAGTCAAGCCCAGTGTCTCTCTCTTCTTGCTGACTGTCGATCCAGATATAGAACTCTCAGCTCCTTCTGCAGCATCATGTTTGTCTGCACACCTCCATGCTTTCTGCCATGATGATAATGGACTGAACCTCTGAACTGTAAACCAGCCCAAATTCAATGCCTTCTTTTATAAGAGCTGTTGCAGTCATGGTGTCTCTTTACAGTCTTAGAGCTGTGACTAAGACAGATGGTAATTATAAAAAATATGTCTAGTGAAAATAAAGCAACCCTAGAAATTCTTTGTGTGTAGTGTTTTCCTTTAAGAGCTTCTCCTGAGGCTCATTCCTATTTCTTTGTAAGCTGGAGTTTAGCTCACAGTTAGTGAGTTTATTGAAAAGGTCCTCATCCCCAGGTGAGATGGACTTTCAAGTAATTCAGTAGCAATGAGGAGTTGGGAAAGAACAAAAGACTAAAGTTCGTAGGCAATCATCTTTTTATTTATATACCCTTTGAAATGGATAGAGTTTAATATTTCCCTATTCCATAGGAAAATTGGAGACACCGCTATGAATATGGCCACTGATGTTTTGGTTAATGTTAGACTTGAACAGATAACAGACTGTGAACTAGATGGCTCAGGCTTCATAAAATTTTGGACCTACTAGGATCTGCTTTTTCCACTCTCAAGGGTGCTAATTACAGTGAGCTCCCTCGCTGAAGCTGCCTCACATGTGAAGATATAGTATTCAAGTTCTTTCCCCTATCACTCTTGCTCAATCCTCCCAATGATAAAAGTCAATTAATTTTACTCTATGACAGAAGCAATGGACAGATATCAAGTGTAAACAAAATAGGAACTAAGTGCAGTTTAACATAGTCAAGGTATTGGGATAATACTGTAAAATTTTGTGTTTAAAAATGTATGATTTAATACAAATTAATTTTGGTAAGGGGAAAAATATAAAAATCATTAGTAACTAAATAAATTACTTCAAGAACAGTTACCAGTCCTCTGGGTAAGGAGAAGCCCTGCTTAGAGATAGTTTTTATTCTCACTGAACACTGAGAATCATCAATGTGCGTTTTCCAACTTGGGCCCAGCAGAATGGTTCACTCAAAGAAGGGTGTCGAGAAGAAGGGCTGATCTGATATCAAGGAGGTGGTGACCTGAATGAACCATCAAGATTCACAAGTGCATCCATGGCGCAGGATTCAAGAAGCATGCCCTTTGGACACTCCAAGAAATCTGGAAATTTGCCATGAAGAAGAGGAGGACTCCAGATGTGCACATTGATACCAGACTCAATAAAGCTGTCTGGGACAAAGAAATAAGGAATGTTTCGTATCGAATGGGAGTAATGTTTATCCAGAAATGTAACGAAGGTGAGGAGTCACCAAACAAGTTTTACACACTGGTGATTTACATGCCCATTACCACATTCAACAATCTACAAATGGTCAATGTGGGTGAGAGCTAACCAGCTAAATGTTAAATAAAGTTGAATCATCAAGTCCAAAAGGATGATGCAAAAAAATATCATTACTGGTACATAATATATTACAATATTGTCTTACCCCTGGAATTTACCGTCCAGTTTAACCAGTATTTGAACACTTTGGACAAATTATCATGATATAATAGAGAAGAATAAAAGATGTGAGAAACAAAATTCCTGTCTCTAAAACACTTTTGACCCACGACAATAGTAAGTCTTGTCTAACTACTAACTAAGTCACTACTAACAAAGGAGGGTATCATACAAATCAGGACAAAAATCATCCTGCAAGAACTGAAACGGAGCTTAGGAGTGAAGGAAGGGGCCCTGTGGGAGAGGCAGCAGCATTCACGTGGGTGCAAAGACAGAGCAGACTTGACTGGAAAATACTGAAAATGTAGGAGTTCCAGTTGAATGTCTTAGGACTGTGCTGCAGAGGATTACAGAACGGAAAAACAGGAGAATGTTTGACACTTAGTAGGAAGCCAGTGGTTGTTAGAATATAGGAGAAGAGTGAAAGTTAAATTGGGAGGATTGATTGTACTAACCAGGAAGAGCAAGCACTTGTCTGACACTTGCACAGAAGAATGGGCAGTCACATCATTAAATGTAGACCCAATGTCCAGGACAGGCTGGAGTGATGTCTCCAATGTTAAACCGGCTGCAGAGCCCTTCAGTTATGATCACTGATGGAGCCCTTTGGTGAGCAGGCTGTTATAACCACGGGCAACATTTGCCAAACTCATAGCGCATACCAGGCATAACCATTGTACAATTCCCAGTTTTTACTATCATTATGTGATATATTTTCACAGACACAAACAAACAAACAAACAAACAAACAAACGACTAGTCTCCTAAGGACTGTGAACTCTGGAGCAGTAATTTAAACCAGTCTAGTAAGATTACTTAGTTTACTACCTAGTACCTTTGAGAAAGTGTGGGCTCATAAATGTTTTGTAGTTACACTTGACATTATAGAATTGCTCCCACATGAGATTCCTAAGTAGTTCCTACCATATTTAATGTTTGGTAACAAGATACTAATGACATCAAGAAACACAGGCAAGAACAGAAAGAAACCAGTGCTATTAAATAACCATAGTTAATAATGAACTATGAGTGTTTTCTGTGGAAAGTGGCTTATTCAGAGTTACAGTCACACTTTTGTATGGTCATCAGCCTTTTTACAAGATGTCACATTTCAAACTGGGCTATTAATCCCATTTCGTCTGCATTTCAGAGTCATTTTTACAATGTGAAATTGCTATGAAACACACATTTATCAAATATCACCCACAATGGCATTGGTTTACCATTGATACTTTTCAGTATGAGAACACAACTCATTTCTCTTTGTGTGAAGTTTTAAGTGGCTGACTTAGAGTACTCACAACAATTCTATAATGACTTTTCTTTCCCCTTCTTTTTCTTTATTTCCAAACCTTTTAATAAATAAGCCTTCATTTTTCAATCTTTGGCTTTAAAACATGAATCCCTATTGAAATGTTAAAATTTTCTGCTAGCTCTTCAGTCCAGTTTGGGGAAAAAACGACCTTGATTTGGTCTGAACACAGAAACAATTTGCTCAGAAATATTTTAACCCAAGTTGTAAGAAAAGTATAGAAAATGTTCCCTAAAAATAATAGTAGATTTTATTTTATTTTATTTTTTTGCTATGAGGAGTGTGTTAGAATTCGCCATAGAAACAGAAACAGAACTAATAAGGTACAGGTGTGTGTGTGTGTGTTGTATAAAATATAATTAACTTCGTATACCTACATGTAAGTAATTCTTGGAAAATATTTTCCTTTTGTTCTTGAAAGCTGTTTTATAGTATTTTATGTTCTGAAATTCTATACTCAAATGTTCAAGCTGTAGCTGTGAAGAGCCAAACTGCTTTACTTTCTTATTGCTACAAACTTTCCCCACAGATTCTGTTTCCTGGAGAGAAATCTGTTTGTATTTATAATCTAGATTTAGACTGTCATATGTATTTTGTTATTTACTTCTTGTTCTGGAAAGGCTTATAGTTTTCTGTCTAGGACATGCTTTGAGCAATTGTCTATGGGAGCTTAGAAGCCAAATGGTGATGCACAGAGTGGGACTGCTTGGAGGTCATCTAGGAGCTACCTAGAGAAGAATGTCTTGGGTTAGTGCAGTTCTTGTAAATCATCCCATTACCTTCAACTATTCTCATGGAAATTCTTTAGATGGCCTTAGTAATAACAGCTGCATCTTAGTTATCCTAGCACCCAAAACAGAGAAGCTTCATGCTATCAGCTAAATATGTCCGTTTTCTCAAATTCCCATGCTGAAATCCCAATCCCTAGTGCAATGGATTAAGGGGATTATTTGATAAATGTGTGTCCTTTGAGAGATAATTATGTCTGTGAAGCTGGTTTGGAAACTATGCATGTCACATGCATCAGGGAGCAACAGAGTTTTACGTGGTTCTAATACAGAAAGTTCTAGATAAGTATAGTGGTCTAAGTGAAATAAATTAATGTGACTTCACATTGGGATAAGGAAGTAAGAGGTAAAGATGGAAGAGTGGTGAGGGAAATTCCATTGGGAAAAACGTAGTTAATGACTGAAACTAAGAAAAATAACAGCAAGGAGTAATTGTAAAACTGTTAAAGATCAGAATGTATGTAGGAGAATGTGCCTGGGTCTATGAAAGTCTTTTTAAGGTGCTGGACAAGCCCTGAGTTTAGATATCTATGGGGAACACATGTCCCTTAGATACCAAGGGGTGATGGTGGTGTCTTTTCAGTGGGGGATGTGGACAGTTCAGGGTGGTCTGAACATTAGTCTTAGAGCTATATGTTTTTTGAGACTCCCAGTGTATTCTCTGCCTGGAGAATGCAATGCTTTCATATCTAAAGTTTACTTTAATGAATTTTTTTCTAGTTTATTATTACAAAGCAGTACCTATTGGTAAACATTTTAGACATATAATGAATACAAACATAGACAAATGCAGAGTTTTAGATATCTACTAAAACAAAGCTTCTATTTGTGGTTGTTTTTAATTGACTTCTTGTTTATCATCCACCAGTGGCACTACTAAGAGAGTAGCCATCACGTGCTTAAATACAATATCAATACAAAGATCACAACTGCAACAAAACACATCCTGCCTTCGCTATTCACTCCTTTGCATTTGATCTCCCAACACTGGCTATCAGGGTATCAGACTCATCCGCTGGTGAACTTGATTCTCTGATTTGCGGTAAATGAGTTGTTTCATTGGGGAGTCTGCTTTGCACAATAAATGAGAAAATAATCATCTGTGATGTAGACAAATGCTGACCTTGTGAATGAATGTGTGCCCTAGCTACCAAAGACAACTTCTGACTCCCAATGGGGACTATTAGTAGAGAAAAGTATTTGCTGGGATTTGAGAAAAAAAAAAAAAACATTTCTTCCTACATGCCTTACACCACCAGAGTACATGCTTTCATAAAAAACAAAGCAAATGAGCACCACTTAAGATCACTTTCTTTCTGTTTCTCCAGGACATCGCTTGTGTCTGAGAGCCATACAGACTTCCTTTTTTTAAGGAAGTCTTTCTTATTAAGAACTCAAAGTTCCAAAAAAAAAAAAAAAAAAAAAAAAAAAAAAGCTTACAAGTACAGGAAAGGAGAAGACCAAAGAGTCAGCTTCATTTCTGCCATGTGAGAACATGTTCAATGTGAAACTGAGTTCACTTTGGCCATGATTTATCTTTATCTAAAATGAATGGGTTTATGAAGATTACTGAGTTGATATTCTCATCAAGTCAGAAGAAAATAAAAGATTGGCTTGTATTATTTTGACAGTGTTATATTAAACAAACTTGCTTTGCTGATTTCAAGTCCAAAGCCTGATATCACCTGTAGAGCATGTATGGTTAAAAGGGTACAGTTGTGTCATAAAAACATTCTCCAGTTTTAAGATTATAAACATTCATTTTACAGGTGTAAAGTGTCTAATTAGTATTTCAATATATCTTATAATTTAGAGATTATAGTTTTGAAATTATAATTTGAAGAGTTTCAGTAGAAGAGAATTAGTCTTTTCTATTGGTATTTTCTTTTCTAACATTATTTTTTTTAAAAAATTATTTCTTTATTTTATGTATATGAGTACACTGTAGCTGTCTTCAGACACATCAGGGCATCGGATCTTATTACAGATGGTTGTAAGTCACCATGTTGTTGCTGGAAATTGAACTCAGGACCTCTGGAAGAACAGTGAGTGCTCCTAACCGCGGAGTCACCTCTCCAGCTTCTCCATTGGTCTTTTAACCATTGCAGAGTTTCTTGATATACCTAACTCATTACAGCAAAGAGAAGAAGAGAGAAGGAAAAAAACCCAAAAGACTGCCTTAGAAAAATCCTGTTTCAATTTTTAGATGCTTTTCAATTTCAGAGTTGATAAAACTTGCCTCTTCACATAGCTTACAGATGCACTTGATACTTACATTTTGAAAAGGATCAAAATTAAGATCATGGTTTCATGTTTCCATTTGCCTACATTTAAAACCTTGACTTTTCCAAACCCATCGAGACTCTTCTAATGCCTGACTGGCTTTGCAGCTGCAAGTGTGTGAGCTGTATACCAAATGCTGTAGGTAGACTCTGCAGCCTGTATTCTGGGGCCTCTGGCACCCGCTGTGAATGACCCAAGCTGGCCCCGTCCAGCTTTCTGCAGGCAAGTCTGCCTCTCTTAGCAGATGTTTCAAACTGATTCTGCTGGTTTTCCTGCCGAGAGTCTTGATGTGGCTTTACAACCTTACTCAACACAGGCCCGCCGGCCACAAGGGCACTTGGCAGGCAGGCATCATTAAGTGAGCTGAAGCTGCATCTCTCAGAAGATGGAGACTCTGGAGAACAGGGATCCAGCATTCATTCTAGGAGTCAATCCTGTTGTACTTACCAATCTAATAATGATTTTTAACTTTCTTGATGGAGGGAGGGAGAGACGTGGAGAAAAGTAGAAAAGACAGTCTGAGATGGTACCATATGGTAACGTAGTAAGTAATAGTGTTTTCTCTGCTCAGGATTTTACTTGATATGGATACAATTCATGGAAAACTCTAGAACGGTAGATCTCAACCTGCGGGTCGTGACCACTTTGCGGGGAGTCATATGAGTCTTTCACAGTTTGTCACCTAAGACCGTCAGAAGACACAGGTATTTACATTATGGTTCATAGTAATAGCAAAATTAGAGTTGAAAATATGGTTGGGGCCACCATGACCCAAGGAACTGTATTAACCCGTGGCAACATGGGGAAGGTTTAGAGCCCTTGCTCTAGGATATTACCCTTCCACAGAGAGCTATTGTTTTGCAGCCAGAAAGATAGCTACACGGGCAGTAAAATTAGTTAAACATGAAACAATCTTATAAATTATTAGGTCAGCCTTCTTACTCTACGTGATGTAAGATTCCAGAGAAAAGAGAGCAGGGAAATGTATCTCGTGAATGATAACACTACTCATGCCACATCTGGAACCTGCCTTTGGAGAAATATTTAGAATATATACTCAGGATGTAATGGGTTGATGTACCTGAAGAGTTTCATCAGAGTCAATTTTAGATTTCGTCTCGGAGAAAGATTCAGACTCTTTCAATGCAGAAAAGTGCTGTTTTATTGAAATACTCTAGAAATAATTTTTAAGATTACAGCAGTTTAAAAAATGAGAGATAACTGGAGCCAAATATTTTGTGTTAAAGATGCTGATTGAATTGGCAAAATAATTTCATGAGTTGCTGTGAGATGCAAGGCTGTGTACCAGACTATTGGAGAATACAAAAACATGCTTATATACAGGTAGCTAATGATGTTATAAATTAGCTTATGGCTCATTTAAATGAGGGGGCACAGAACCACAAAATGAAAGTAATTCTAATTAAGGAATTTTTTTCTTTACGATTCAACAAAAGCTTCAAGAGCTTCGAGGAATCCAATACATTAACTGCACTTGTGATATGCTCAAACTCAGTTTGCAAGCAAATCAATGACTCTCCCATTAAAACTCAGACTCTTCAGAAAACCATGTCAATGACAAGTTACTGACAAGAAGAGTGTGCATGATGATGAAGTTGATGATGACATTTTTCATCATTATTTTTTGGGGAGATGTAGGAAGCAGGATCTTACTCCCTAGGTCTAGGGTGGAGTTGAACTCAGTTTGTAGTTCTAGCTGGCCTCAAATTTTTAATGCTCCTTTCTCAGCCTTCCTAGTGCTAGTGTTACAGACCAGAAACAAAGCACTGTGCTTGGACAATGAATTCCACATTTTATCTGAAGGAGCAGAACATGGTATATAACTCTAGAGCCAGGTTCCCTTCCCTATAGCTGACTTGCTTTCCAGACTTATGTGTACAAATATCTGTACCCTGCTCATTTTCTTTACATTCATAGAACAGTGTTTTCAAATAATAAGAATGAATGGGTGAACTCTGGAAGAAGATTAGCACATGATCAGACCAGGTATCAGGCTGAAGGTTGAAGTTCAGAATCAATTAGTCGCTGGTGCATTCAGGGCAGGGATAAAATTCCAAGTCCTAACTTGAAGCTCTTCTATCACATAGGACACCTTCCTCTTCTTTTTCCAGAACAAACTTTACCTTCTCCACCTTATTCTGTGCTTTTGGATTAATCAGAGGTTCCTCATCAGTCTCTCTTTCTGTCTCTCTCTCTGTCTCTCTCTCTCTCTCTCTCTCT
The DNA here is from genome assembly GCF_008632895.1 of Mastomys coucha. Taxonomy (NCBI): domain Eukaryota; kingdom Metazoa; phylum Chordata; class Mammalia; order Rodentia; family Muridae; genus Mastomys; species Mastomys coucha. The sequence goes on along the minus strand of NW_022196905.1, from coordinate 185,031,705 downwards.
CTCTCTCTGTCTGTCTGTCTGTCTCTCTGTGTCTCTCTGTGTCTGTCTCTGTCTCTGTGTCTATCTGTCTCTCTCTGTCTCTCACTCTGTCTCTCTCTGTCTCTCTCTGTCTCTGTCTGTCTGTCTTTCTGTCTCTCTGTCTCTCTGTGTCTGTCTCTGTCTCTCTGTGTCTGTCTCTGTCTCTGTATCTGTCTCTGTCTCTGTGTCTATCTGTCTCTCTCTGTCTCTCTGTCTCTGTCTCTGTCTCTGTCTCTGTCTCTCTCTCTGTCTCTCTCTCTCTCTCTCTCTCTCTTTCTCTACCTTAGGCTCTGTACTTGGTCCAACCAGTAGAGGGAACCACTAGGAATCAGAAAGTAACCTGCATACACTTTACATGCAGTTTTTGCTTTCCCCACCCCCTTCTCTCTGCATCCCAGCTGTGGTGACTGCTCCCTCTTGGTACCCTGATAGTAGAAATGCTAATTGCAACCTGCTATTCTTATCTCCAAAACACTGCCCCGATCGCCCCCAGTTTCTTAAAAATCCCCCTATTCATTTTGTAAATGATCCTTACACTTTATCATTCGCCCACTGTGTATCTGATACCATCTCTAATCAGAAAACTCCTGCTATTCTGGCCAAGAAGTGGATGTGATTTGTTATGCATCTGTGAACGTTGAACCACTGCTGCAATGCTTTGCCAGGTAATCAGCCCCTCTGTGGGCAAGGGGAAGGAAAATGAACACTTATTGTGCAAGGGTGCAATTTAGTCAGGGATCTATAAACTAAGTCAGGGTTTCTCATAGAAATTTTACAGTCACATAAGGTTGGACGTACTGTTTACTAACAATTTTAAAAATGCCTCAATTATATTCTGTATTTCATGGCTCAGTTGAGTTCAGGAAAGGCCAGCATTTGTATGAGAGAACAGGTGACTCAAAGAAGCTAGTGGATCACTTTGAAGAAAGGGAAATTAATATCTCCCCCAAGTGTAAATATTTTTAGTATGCATAATGATGTAATTGTGAAGTATATGCACAGAACATAAAGTAATACTACAGAAATTTGTCATGGAAGAGTAAGGATATAGTTAAACATATTTGTAGGATTTTGTGTTGTAACAACTTGGAAAATAATAGTCTGTACTGTGTTGGACTCTAGTGCTCTAGCTTTATTCTTACTGCTGTGGTAGGGACCACATATGAGATTTGAAGGAGAATAACCCCTATAAATATGCTCATATATTTGAATATTTGGTCTTTAGTTGGTGGAACTATTAGGGAAGAATTAGGAGGTATCTTGGTGTTTCTGAAGAGACACCATGACCAAGGCAATTCTTATAAAGGACAACATTTAATTGGGTGTTCTTATAGTTTCAGAGGTTCAGTCCATTATTATCATGGTGGGAAGCATGGTAGCATCCAGGCTGGAGAAGCCGAAAGTTCTACATCTTGATCTGAAGGCAGCCAGCAGATTACCTTATTGGGCATAGCTTGAACTTAGGAGCCCACACCCACAGAGACACATTTCCTCTAACACGGCTACACTTTCTCTAATAAAGCCACACCTGCCAATAGTGCTACTTCCCATGGGCCAAGCATCTTCAAACCTCCACAGGAAGTGTGGCCTTATCGGAGGAAGTATGTCACTGAGAGTGAGCTTTGAGGTTTCGGTCTCTCTGTATCAGTGCCCCGTGCTTCTGGATCAAATGGAAACCCCTCAGCCACCTCTGTAGCACCATGACTGCTTGCCTGCTGTCTTGCTTCTCACCGTAATGAAAATAGACCAACCCTCTGAAACTATAAGCAAGCCCTTGATTGCGTGTTTTTCTTTTATAAGTTGGCATGGCCATGGTGTCTCTTCACGCAATAGAAAAGTAATTAAGACACCATGACAAAAGACAAACTCAGGTAGGAAAGGATTTATCTGGTTACATACCCCAGAACATATTCTACTGAATAAAGCCAAGACAGGAAGTCAAATAGAACAAAAACCTGGTGACCAGAAGTGGATCAGAAGCCATGGAGAAACATTGCCTACTGGCTTGCTCTCTATGGCTTGCTCAGCACATTTTCTTATATAACCCAGGACCGTTTTCCCAGGGCTAGCACTGCCCATAGTGGGCTAGGCCCTCCCATAGCCATCATTAATCAAGAAAATGCTCCACAGATTTGCCTATGGATGAGCTAATCTTATGGAAGTGTTTTCTCAATTGAGGTTCTCTCTTCCCAGATGACTCTAGTTTGTGTCAGATTGACAAAAACAAACCCAAACCAGTCCCAGTCAGCAGACTGATATGCAATATTAGGTTGTTTGGTTCACTACATGAAAGACCTTTTGAGACTTCTAAGTTGAACATTTCACTTAATAACTATTGAGGATAAGAACAGATAAAGACTGAAGATATGTGTCATATACATTCCTTCTTTTGAATCAAGTGAATGAGAATATGGCTCCTAATCTAGTTATCCTTATACTTTGTTGATTACCGATAAAAAGCAAATTCACTCATCTGTCTCTACACCTATATAGTAATAATGCTTCTTAGTCAGCAAATGAGAGTTTACCTTTCCCCGTTGTCCTTTTTGGATCAATTTCATGTGCATTTTATTTTGAAGGAATAGAAAGAAAATGTTCTCTCTGCTATGCATCAACAAGGGAACTGATATTCTTGTCTAGTGGTAAAATACTAATACTTTGCTATAGTCCGATAGTTCCTTCTACGTCCCTAGAGGTATGCCCACCTTTATGTAAGCATCCTCAGTATATGGGCTCCTGCTCCAGGGCATAGGAGTTCTCTTCCCTAGTGTGGAATTCCCAATGTTCTTCCCTATTATCTAACCAGCTCCGGTATCTCTGACATGGGTCACTTGATGCTCTTGCCCACACAATTTACCACTGTGCCTTTGGCACTATATATGTGCCATACTTCTGCAATGACTTACATCACAATGCAGCTTTGTATTATCTTGTTCCCATTCTAACTTCGTTAATGGGACTGAACCTTGTCTTTCATCATTAACAGGTTCCTTGGAAATTAATTAGCAGTCAATAGTGTTGACCTATTCAATATTATTTAGATCTTCACTTGCTCAAGAAGGGGGCTCTATGAATAAGCTTTGAGTGCGCACATGTGTATATGTGTATTTGTGAGGGGAGGAAGTATGTGTTTGCCCATGCATGCTAGTGATAGATTCTGGATGCCATCCTTGGTTGCTCTCTAACCGGACATCTCTAGTTCTTCTCTAACCTGGTATTTTCAGACAAGGCTTCCTACTGAATCTGAGACTCACAGATTCAGCTAGAGTGGCTGTCTAGTAACACTCAGAGACCCTCCTCTCTCTGCTTTATCAGTGCTGGGATAATACACATGCCGTTTTGTCTGCCTTTGAGGTGGGTTTTGCAGATCTAATGTTAAGTTCTCATGCTTGAGTGGCAAATGCTTTGCTTATAAAGGATCGAGCCATTGTCCCAACCCCTGAAACCAACTTTGACTCTAAGAACCTAGCAATTCTGATGAAGTAGAAGTCTCTTCTAGAATCTATCATTGGGTGAGAGTGAACTGTTTAAATTATAGTCACAGGCAACTCTATGTTCATTAAACATCTGTAAATATTTATTAAGTGAGTTAAGGAAAAAAGCAAATCAAACAAAACCCACTTCCATACAACATCCTTCATCCTGTAAAATCCACACTTTTTCCAACTCCACAATTCTTAGTTTTTTCTTTCTCTCTTTTAAGCTTGTGTGTATATATGTGCTGCCAGAGTTCTCTCTGGGTTCACTTTTAAATCTTCTGCCTTTAGATATTGGAAAGAAAAGAAAAGCAACACATGTGTCTGTGTGTACATGTATGCGCACAAGTGTGTGTGTTAGGGGCAGTGTATACTTACTTAGGAAGAAGAAGCATAGCATAGCCATGAATATCCGAGAGTCCTCTGGTCTCTGAAAGGGCTCCCTTGATATTCGTGTTGCTGAAGCCATATGTAAGACTTCTTTGGAGGCGTCCACCTCTGAAGACTATCCTCTGTATTACCATCTTCTGGACTTTCTGTGATCCGTCCTCCCCTGGGCTGATTTTGCTTCTGTGTATATTCTTGCTGGGTGTAGGCCAGAGGGTTATCAGGATGCTGGAGGAGGGCAAGGTTTGTTCTTCAATTTGTGAACTGTGGGTGGAAGGTACTTAAGTGCTGCGGTTTCTCAGTCTACATTACTGATGAAGGTAATCCTTTTTACCTTCTCCCAGTGAATAAAACGAATCCCTTGTCATAGTGTTGGTGCAGTGAAAATAATTATTAAGTTAATTGAACAGACTTGGGCGGCAGTCTGAGTAACTCCTGACTGAGCCTTGCTGCAGTTCTAGTGCTCCTTAATGCTACGGCAAGGTGTTGTAGTAGAGGGAAGTCCAAATAGGTCCTTGGTGAACTGCACTCTTTCCCTCGCCCTCCCCCTCCCCCTCTTCTTTCCTTCCTTCTCCCATTTCTTACCTCCCTAATTCTACTCTTCCTCTATGGTCCTCCCGACTCTCTTTTCTCTCTTCCAAAGAATTTAATCATCATTACTTTTCTATGAGACATATAGATGGCATTAAAAGCTACTTGATGCTCCTCCATCAGTTTCTCCACAGCCTCACCGAAAACTGCTTATTTACATGATTCCAACACTCAGAACCTTATCGTACTAAATTCCTAGCTGCTTTTTAAAAAATATACTTGCTTTAAAGCAAGCTTGTATTTTCCTCATGCCTTTTACTAGTCTTCCAGTCACCAATGAAATATAAGAGGAGAATCCTGACTAAATTTAGAACCCCTTCCCACGGAGTATCTGGTGATGCTCTTTAAAGATAAACCCTGCAATGCATTAAAATATAATATAGGGAATCTCTTCTTAAAAATGGGGTCTAGTGGAGGTCATGTCTCTCTTTTTTATATCTGAACTGTGGATGATAGAGATTATAAATTCTTTTTCCAGCAGATGCTATGTTCATGTTTCTCACTTTTTCATTCATTCTTTTATGATTTCACAAAGCTGACTTCCAGTTAACTTCATGCCCTTAGAGGCTAAACCTTTGGTTTAAAACTGTTTGAAAATTTGGACATGCTCGTTTTAATAACATATATACTCTCAAGGCTGTCAGTGACCCAGCATTGGGAAAAGTAGCTTCCAGGGTTGACAATCAGCTGATGGTCTTACAGAGTTCAAAGGAGACCACACCAAATAGCTAGGCATCCCTGTTTCCCCATATTGTTTAGTGATGGTGCTGGAGGATTCCTCTGACAGGGTCTCATGACAGTGTGCATGTAGTTGTAATATCATTTGGCAAATTAAACCTGTTCTGCATCTGAGTGATCAACAACTGACATCTAGCTAAACCATCCTGTGTGCATCCTGCCTTGTGTGGACAACCTGTCTCTAAAAGTTCTGGCTCCTTTCTGTTGCTTTCAGCTTAACAGCATGCCTAGGGCATCCACCCTAGGTTTGTCTCCTTATGTGCTTAGTGTAATTCTCACCAACAGTGTTGGCTTCTTGATCCCTTAATCATCTGTTGTGGTCACTAAACCAATTCTGAAAGAAAACCTGCTGATCAATTTTCTCTGCCATTGCACCACTACTAAAAGACTATAGAAATTCTAAACCTTTGTAGGTGGTGGCTCTCCCTCCCTCTCACTTCGGTGCTGCTAATCACAAGAAACTCTGTCTTCTCTCTGCCTGTAATTTCCACCTGAACACCAAGCCTTTATTAAGACCTCTACACTGCCATTCATCACAAAGTCACTTCAAACTCAAACTCATGGGTAAAGTCAAGTTTATTAAGCAAAGAAGTAAGAGAAGGAGAGAGAGAGAAAGAGAGAGGGGAGAAAAGAGGGGGAGGAGAAGAATAAGAATAAGAATAAGAATAAAAAGA
>NW_022196905.1:185006897-185025708 GCF_008632895.1 Mastomys coucha | reverse complement strand
GGGAAGGGGAAGAGGAAGAAGGAGAAGGAGAAGGAGAAGGAGAAGGAGAAGGAGAAGGAGAAGGAGAAGAAGAATTAGGGAAGAAAGAAAGAAAGAAAGAAAGGAAGGAAGGAAGGAAGGAAGAAAGAAAGAGAGAGAGAGAGAGAAAGAGGGAAAGGATAAGATAGATAATGGAAAGAGGTTTCACCAAGCAAATGGTTAGGGATCTGCCAGCATGCCCAAGGCCTTAGAAAATCCATAGAAAAGAAGAGAAAAGAAGACAAGAACATGCTAGCAATTTTTCTTGGCATTTATTTATTCAAATGGGGTTAAGGATAGAATACTTTACAGTAGAGCCATTTGTGCCCCAGAGACAGCTGTTTTCTTTAACACTGAATGCGAATGAATACAGCTAGTGTTACAGTGCTATTTGTCTTTTTAAAGGAGTTAAAAGAGAGCTGAAGAGTGGCTCAGGGCTTCAGAGGACTTACAGTTTTGCAGAAGGCCCAGGTTTGATTCCCAGTGTTCACATGGTGGCCTGAAATCACCTCGGCTCTAGTTTCAGGGGATCACGCATGCAGTTGGTGAGCATTAATTTACATAGGCTCATATATATATATGTATATATATACACACACACATATATACGTATATATATAACTTTTTAAAATAAAAAAAAAATCTTAAAAAGTAAAGGATCAAAAGGGTCATCCAGACTGAAGATATAATTTCCTTGGCAGCTGTGTGCAAAGCCCTGAGTTTAACGTCTCCTCTCTCAAAAGGCAGTCATGGAGGAAGGCATTTGTAGCCAAGACAGAACAGACAGATTTGAACTGTTTTGATTGTTACATTTTCTTTGTGGGACTAGAGCTCAAACCTAGGATGTTATGCATGCTACATAAACACTCACAATATCTCTGAGCTAAAACGTCATGCCAACAGTTGATATTTGAAATCCTTTGTGTACATGCCTATTTTAATACAATGAAGGTATTTTGTGTATTGCTAATTTTTCTTCACCAGAAAGCCTAAAGTTGACATTAGGATGCTTCAAGAAGAAATAGTGTCACCTTGGCATATGCCACTCCAATCCTTGTATTGATTTTGCTGACCAGAGACAGTGTATGGTCTCTGAGCCTGTTGTTGGGTTCCTACTAGAAGTTACATCTATGATTCGGAGTAATAACCATCCTTCTCCTGGCTGAGCAAGCAAGATTGTTAAGAATATGACAGACAGTTGGGAACTATCCTTCTAGGAAAGATCAATTTCTTAGTAGGGTGGTAGTGGCTCATGCCTCATTCCTAACACTCAGGAGGCAGAGACAGGCAGATATTTCTAAGTTGAAGATGGTCTACAAAGCTAGCTCCAGGATAGCCAGGGCTACAAAAAGAAACCCTGTCTCAAAAGCCAAAATAAAAACAATAAACAAACAAGCAACACCCCAAGAAAACAACCAAAAAAAAAACCAATCAATGTCTTAAAAAGGAAATGTATGCATATGAAGTTATCATTATACTAATTATATAAATGTATAATATATAGTTTTTTTTATAAGTTACCAGTAGCCAGCAACATAGCTCAATGGGTAAAAGAGGTTCCTATGTCCAAGCATAGTAACCTGGAACCCTAAAAAAGATGGAAAAAGAACAGATTTCACAAAGTTCTCCCCTAACCTGTGCACGTAAGCTAAGCTATGGCATACTCCCCTCCCCAGCACATCATGCACAGCACGTGCCCCGCCCACACAGTTTAAACTACTCATTGTTTTCTGTTGAGTAACCTTTGTCGGACCAATCAAATCATCCTGCTTAGTCCTGGGAGTTTTGAATCAAGAGCCACCTTTGCATGGTAAAAAAAAAAAGAGCTCAGCATTCTAGAGGCAAAAGTGAGGTCAACGTCGGTATGGTATTATGGTATGCCAGCAGCAGCTGTTTCCAGTGGTGGTATGGTTTGTTGGCATGCAGAGGGGGTTTTAAACACACCCTTTATTCTTTGACACTGTTTTAGATTCTTAGATTCTTATCGTTTTACTGCTAATATCTAGGACATGTGATCTCTTTACAGAAGTTCATCAGGCTACCCAATGTACTAGTAAAGTTTTTCCTGCAGGAGCACACTAGGTTTGGGTTCTGCCATTTATGAATTACAACTGTTGTACATATAAAAGTGGAAAAGCAAGCCTCTGCCAGCCATTTCAGTGTTTTGATGAGTCACCTTTACTCTGGTCAGCATTCTTCATCCTTCTCTTAGAGGCATAAGAGTTGAGAAATGGATGTGAAGGATCTTTAAGGGAGAAGAGTTAACTGGGAAAAAAACGAGGGACCTTAAAATTTTAATTCCCCATGACATCAAACTAAAGTGAAGTTGTGAACTTAGGCATTTTAGTTCCTATTTTTAAAGGATCTTGGAGGGGTTGGGGGAGGACAAAGATTATGATTAAAATACTAAATATGATTAAAATAGCTAAAACAATTATACTAATAAGAATTTACCTTAAAGTTTACTCTATTGGTTTTAGTTTCCCATTGATTTTTCAAGCAAAATTTTCACAAGTTTTTCAAGCAAATCTTGGTCTCTTTTAGAAAGTAAGTCAATTAAGTTCCTTTAAATTGTCTTAATCTGTAGAGGGTACCAAGGAGTTTTCATGAATGAAGGAGATAAAACAAAATCCATGTACAGTAAAAACAACAACAACAACAACCAAACCAACCAACCAACCAACCAACCAAACAAACAAAAAAATAGCACCCCCCCAAAAAAAAACCCACCACACACATCCATGGAAATTTTTGAAAGGAATCACAGGACCTCATTGCATAGATGTTTCCATCTCACACTTGCTGTACAAATAAGTTATAAAAACCATCCTCAGAACACTAGGGAAGACATGGTCTGCAATCTCTACATCTAATGATTCTTTTGTATATCAATAGCTGGTTAGCTTCAAATGTGTAGATGTTTATTGGAATACTGACAAGTGATACTTTAGCTAAAAAGATAAATTGCCAAGCAGTGAGGTAATGAAATTATGCAATTTTTTCACTTCAAGGTTATCATAGTCTTTCATCAAGGTCATAAAGTCCTAGTCAAGCAACTCATCTTGTGAGAGAAAATTACCATTTTAAATAGAAAGTAATTAGAAATGGGACCAAAGGGCAAACCAGACAGATGATGTGTTTTCAAAATTGAAAGTCATGAATCTCAGCTTTCCTATTTTGTATTAATTAATAATTGATTAATTAATTTTATACCTGGATTGCAGTTTCTTCTCCCTCCTCTCTATGAAGCTGTTCACCCTCCTCCCTCCCCATCCTTCATTTTTCTTCCATTTCTTTTTAGAAAAGGAGTGGCCTCTATATCCCTATCACCCAATCACCCCTGGATTATCAAGTTGCAGTAAGAATAGGCACATTCTCTCCTATTGAGGCTAGATGAGGTAGCCTAATAGGATCAAAGAGCTTCAAAGGCAGTCAACAAGACTCAGAGACAGTTCCTGCTCCCACTGTTAAGAGACCCATATGAAGACCAAGCTACACTTTTGTAACACATGTACAGGGGTCCTAGGTCAGTCCCATGAAGACTCCCTGGTTGGAAGTTCAGACCTTGTGAGTCTCTATTCCACCCCCTTTTCTGTAGGATTCCCCAAGCTCCACATAATATTTGGCTGTGAGTCTCTGCATCTGTTCCATTAATTGCTTGGTGAAGACTGTGATGGCAGTTATGCTAGGCTTCTGTCTGTATGTATAGCAGAGTATCATTAGCAATGTCAGGGATGGGCTCCTTCTCATGGCATGGGTCTCAAACTGGACCAGTCATTCGTTGGCCACTTCCTCAATTTCTGCTCCACCTTACTCCAACACATTTTAGGACAAATTGTAGGTTGAAGGTCTTGTGGCTACATAAGTGTCCTAATTCCTCCATTGGCAGTCTTGCCTGGTTACAGGAGATGGCCAGTTTGGTTCAAGCTCCATAACCCCCATTGCTAGGTATGATGGTTTGTGTGTGTTCAGCTTAGAAAGTGGCACTATTAGAAGGTGTGATCCTGTTGGAGTAGGTGTGTCACTGTGGGTGTGGGCTTTACGATCCTCATCCTAGCTGCTTGGAAGCCAGTATTCTGCTAGCAGGTTTCAGATGAAGATGGAGATCTCTCAGCTTCTACATCATGCCTGTCTGGAATGCTGCCATGTTCCTACCTTCATGATAATGGACTGAATCTTTGAACCTGTAAGCCAGCCCCAATTAAATGTCCTTATAAAAATTGCCTTGGTCATGGTGTCTGCTCATAGCACCAAAACCCTAAGACACTAGGAAAAGTCTTAGCTTGGGTCACCCTAACATATTCCTGGAAGTTTCCATTGTCCTAGGTTTCTAGTTTATCCCAGACAGGCAGCCCTTTCCCCTCCCCACCTTCCCATGGTGGTTCGAATATGCTTGGCCCAAGAAATATCACTATTAGGAGGTGGGGCCTTGGTGGGAGTAAGTGTGTCAATGTGGCCATGGTCTTTGAGACTCTCTTCCTAGCTGCCTGAAAGCTAGTCTCCTGCCTGCCTTTAGAACCTTCAGTCCCTCCAGTGCTATCCCTGTCTGGATGCTGCCATGTTTCCAACCTTGATGATAATAAACTGAATCTCTGAACCTATGAGCCAGCCCCAATTAAATGTTATCCTTTATAAGAGTCGCCTTGCTCCTGGTGTCTCTTCATGACAATGGCAACCCTAACTAAGACATCCCCCATTCCAGTTGTATCTTTCAATACTGGCCCCCCTCCATCCTCCCCTCACTTGATCACTCTTGTTTCTACTCACCCCTAATCTGGTCTCTCAAGCCCATGATGTCTATTGTATTTTCCTTCTTAGTGAATCTCAGCTTAACTGTTGCCCTTCTATGTTTTCCTTTATAATTATGTAGTTGCTTAATAAATGGTCCAAGAAAGTCCGGAAATAATTTCCCTTTCTCCTTCTAAAAGCTACAGAGATAAACTGTCTTCTCTACTGTTTGCTTTTTAAGATTCATGATGCTCCATCAGCTTAAGCTGCAAGGAACCCCACTATCCTCCCTTTTGTGTTCATTGAACTCCATTTGCAACCAGTCCAGTGGTATCAGCAGAGGCAGCTGGAGGTTGCTTCTTGTGTGAGCCTTGAAATTATTCGTTTTGGAGACACAATCTGCCTTTGGTGTTTATGGATATCTCCAAAGTAGGGTCTATTCTCCATGCAGGTTTTACGTACAGAAAAAAAAAAAAAAAGAAAAAGAAAAAAAGCCCTTTCCAGGTAGGCTGGACCTGGGAGAACATTCCTGTGACAGAGCAATTCTCTGTGAGAATTGAAGTTTTTGTTTCTCTGCTATCAGGGGAGTTGTTTGTGACCATTTACACTTTTTGTATAATGAGGACACCAGCTTGCTAATAACTGAGCTGGGGGTATTGTATAACAACAGTACATTAAGAAAGTAGCCCAGAGGTATCACACACAGGTCTTCGCTCATGGCAGCTTTAACGCACCATAACTTTCCTAAGTAGCTAAATTGACTTACAGATTTTTTTATGGTATTTATTGCATTTCATTTTAATAAGAAGCTATTATAGTTGAATAACTAATTACTTTATAGCAGGTGTGACAAATATCACTGGGGTGCCATCAGTAAAAAATGCTTTATGGCGGCTTTCTTCTTGTCATGAGGAAATAATCAAAGCCAGAGCTCAAAAGAAAGGAAAATAAGCTCTATCAGCCCAACCAATGAAGATTTCATTTTCAGTGTGGCTCAGTATGCTTTATTGTTCCATTAATAAGCCAGCTAGGGCTGGAAACAATAACTCTATTGAAGCGATGGTATTAAATTAGTAACTAAGCAGAGGGGAAAAGAACCCCTCAAAACAAAACAACAATAACAAAAATACTATCTAAGCTCACTCAGAACCTGGCCACTCCCAGACGAGGCCTGTGATTGGATCTCTTGTTTATTTTAACTGGATGGCTTACCATATATATATAGAGAAGGCAAAAGCTTGGTTTCATCTTATTTTGGACCATGGTACATAGGATACCACAAGAATTATAATACACTAAAACCAGTCAGTTTTTCCAGGTTAGCAAAGTATTCTTATGGCACCTTAGAGTGGCTCATCCCTGCAATGTCAGCACTTGGGAACCAGAAACAGGGTCGCTACAAATTTGACACTAGCCTGGGTTGTCCACACAGACAGCTAGAGCTATAGAAGGAGACCCTGTCTCAAAAACAAAACAAAACAAACAGCCAAACAAAATCTTCAAACCAAACTAAAACAAAACAAAACAAAACAAAACAAAAAAACTCTTATATTTTGACAAGAATATGTAGATGCAATGATTTAAAATTAAAAATATCTACAGCTAAGAATTTTGATTTTCATTTATATCCTTTTAGAAGATCAGAAAGTCAGATAAACTGTAGGAGGTATGTAGGGAAACTTGGAGTTGTCTCAACACTCCTCAAGACCATGTTCTCAGCACAAAGGAGATGTATTTGCCCCAGAGGTTCAGAGGGCAGGGAATAAGAGACACAGATAAGAGCAAGAGGATGCGGGAGAAGAGCAAGGGAACAAGGAAGAGCGGACAGGGATATTTGTCCTAAAGTGAGACAATGGACTGCCTCTGGATAGAGCAGAGACAGATTTGGCATATAGGCAAATGGTGGCTTATAAAGGTGAAGGGGGTTACTCTGTGTTAGGATGGGTTGTCCAGTTTTAATTGGCCTGCCTCATTAGGTAAGTCAAAGACGCTTTTGATTGCTGGACTTCAATCCTTTAATAGCTGGACCTTAACAGTCAGTCTCAGGAGGAGGAAGTAGCCAAATAAGAGAATAGGCCTTGATGACTAGCTTTAGGGATGTAATCGTATAATACATTACATTGATTACAATGTAGCAAGACAGAGGGAATGGGAGAGAAAGGGCTAAGCCTGCCAGAGTCATGCCCACCATGCTCAAGCTGCCGAGAGTCCGTTCAAGGTGTATTACAGAAAAACATTGATGATGCAAAACACTGAAGAGAAAAGCAAACAGATAATCAAAGACCTCATTATTCAGATAATCAATCTACTATGATTTAAGTTTAGATATATAATCAATAAATCAACAAAAGGCAAACAATTCATATGATATATACAATTTTTTTTCCTTAGAAGGAGCTGATAGACTCACAGAACACTAGAACTTACAAAAAGCGCCAGGAATTGCATTATTTATCCTCTTATTTTGCAATTAGGAACAAAGACTAGATTATTGAATTTGCCTTGCCCAGTCTATTAAAGCTATTGCCTAGTTCTAATACTATTTCAAACTATAATAGTGAACTAACATATAAATGCCAATCTTGGTACAGCTCTGCTTCAAAACTTCACATTGAAATTTAATTTGCCCTTGGGAAAAAAGTTTTAATTTAGCTTCAGATTTACTTTTTTTTTTTTTTAAATTTGTAATGCATAGTGTCATTGAAGTCATCATGTAGGGTCATCTGAGTTCCTTTTCAAATTCATCTGTCTGCTCCTGTAAAGAGCTGACCTTCACCAGCAGTGGGCAACAATGTGATCTTAGTCAGTGACATCAGATCTCCTGTGAGCTTCGGGAGGAGGATTGGGTGGATTCTTCCCCAAGAGGTCTCAGGACCCTCCTGAGCAGCCCTGATTTAGGGACACAGCTCACCACTTCATTGCTCTTTACTCCAAGCTCCTCCTGGAGGCCTACTCACCTAAGACATCAGCTGCAGCTCCGACATGCTGCTGCTGCTGCAGCTGTGTTTAGCAGGGGAAGTGGGGTGAAGGTGTGGCTCCTTGGAACCCAACACACGGCTTCTGTTGCTCACACATCCATATGCTTTCTGAGTCCTGGAGATGTGGCATCCAGATTCTAACTCTCTTCCATTAAGAAAATGTATTTTGTTTTTATTTCTTTCTGTTTCTGTGTCTGTGTCTGTATGGGTGCCCATGGGGGCCAGAAGAAGACGTTGGACTACCTAGACCTGACATTACGGGTGGTTATGAACTAGCTAATGTGGGCACTGGGAATTAAACTCTGGTGCTCTGGAATAGCAGCAAGCATTCTTAACTGCTGACCCATAATTCCAACTCCTTTCTATTTTGTATTCTTAAAAAAATAAATTACTCTCTTTTATTCCCTGGAAGATCCCCTACTTTCCCAATATAACAATCTAGGGTACTTGGAGGCCTTTATAGGAGGACAGAATTGTTCATCCAGTACTTTTGAAAAACATTCATGCCCCCATCTTTGCCCAGGAAAGAGAAACACTTTGGAATATTTTGAGATGCATCTTACTTTCTGAGAGTTGGCAGGAGAAAATTGATTACCACTACCTCCATCAATCACTTTTGTTTGCAAGAATATGGTATGGTTTGACCAAAGTATTGAACCTCTACTAGAAATGTTATTAAATAAAAGTCCAACTCTGAGACAGAGAAGAGAGTCCTTAGCTGGTGCTTCATATGCCTACCTCAGTTTTCTATAAACAGCAATGCTTTTTTTCTTTTTTTCTGATTCAGTGACATGGAAAATAATACTTGGCAATCGATGCTCATTAAAAAGCATTCTAGAAGTATTGCTATAGCTTAGGGTGGCCATTAATGTCAGGTTGTGCAGAGAAGGGTAGAATCAGAGTATTTTAAAAATGGAAGGGAACTTAGGAATAATTTTGTTCAACTCCCTGGTTTGTAGATTAAAGTAGTCATGGAACAATTTGTCATTTTATACCCAATTTAGAAGCTTGCAATATTCTTCTATAAAATGAAAACATACAATCAAATAAGGTGCTGTGGCTTACAGAGACTCTTTATTTGAACAGTACATGTATTCTATCTATTGGTGAATCTGTGGCACTCCCATCCTTGATATGTAATAATCTCTGGTGCATTTTAGACTCTATTCCTCAAATTATTGAACTGTCCTAAAATGTAATTCACATTTTAATAAAGAATTCAACAAGAATACCTTCACCGTAAGGGAATATTTTGCAATAAAATAAGATTAGGTGGATAGATCAGTTCCTAAAATACTGTGATTCCTGGAACACTGATAAAATTAGTTGAAAATAAAAAAAAAAAAATCTTGAAAGGCGAAGAAAAAAAAGAAATCAAAGATACGAAAGTTTACTTTATATCTCCATGGATAACATGAGATAATATTTAAGTTTCTGAAAATTCCATCAGGATGTTCAGTTTCATTTCCTAGTCAATGGACGGCCTTGTTCCCTGGTGTTCCATTAAATCAGCTTCGGCTCTTCATGGCTCTCCAAGGGGCTTCTAACTCTTTACCCTTCCTAAGAGCCATCTGTTGCATGGACATTCCCCCTGGGCCTAACATAAATATTTACATGTGAGTTCATCTAGGGGAGGGAGTGTGCCTAATAAATCGCCAAATTCTGTCCTGCCCAACGTGTAGTTACAGTTTATTTTTCTCAAGGTACCACCAGCCTGAAGCTGGCACAGTGATTCTTTTTTCTAATTAGTTCAACCATCTAAACAGGTGATAAAATCCTTGCGGTCATTGAGTGCCCTAGATGGCCAGAACTTTCCTCAGGGGTTGAAAGATAGCTTATCTAAACAAATAAAGTGGTCATATGAATTGAAAATATTTAGACAATGTTCTTCCCATGAGTCAAATTCAAAGGATGGAGCCCCGTGAGAGTGATTGTCTTGGCATGGTTTATGTCCAGGCCATCAAGTTACCATTGACTTGAAGCAAACTGGTCATAAATTACTTCAGAGTGCTGTGATAGCCATCTTCATTGTCTTCAGAAGTTGGCTTATAAAAATCAAAAGAGTTTTCCCCTGAATATACTTAATAATGCATCCAAGCTGGCATTTTGCCAGATTCCTTTGAGGCCATATTAAATAGAAAGATATTTTAAACATTCATTTTGATGAATGGCATGTGTGTAATGACCTTGTGCAATCTACAGAGTCCAGTCTGCAGTAAAAGCATTGACTAAACAGAATTTATCATAGTGAGGTGGAATTAGTATTTATTTTTATTTATTATGGCCTTTATTTCAATTTAAGAGAAATTTTTATGCTTGTGAAGTTAGCAAATGTTTCTGCAAAAAACTAGAAAGATAAAAGAAAGGGTGAAGATAAAATAAAAAATAATTTTCAGTTTTGAAAACTACCTATGGTTTTGGTACAAATTCTTCTAGTTAAATTATATGCACATATATCTTATATATTTATTATATTTATATACTTAATTAAGTTTATTTCTATAAGCCTAAAATTTAAGTGTGTGTTATCTATTATTTTATATCATTTATACTTAATATAAATGATTGTGAATATTTCATATTTAATGTAAGTATAAATTGTATGTAAGCATTATTATTTATTGATCTCAATGATATTTAGGTCTTTTCTCTTTTTCTTATGAGTGGACTCTTTGATGAATATTCATGTACCTGAATCATATTAAATCCTTTTTCTTATAAGACATTTTAGCCTACCCCAATATTACCCTATTATGGGTTGCCACATAATATAACGCTATTATTCAGCCTGGTACAGGCATAAAATAATTATGTCTTTGGTGAAAACATTGCATATTCTAGTAGAGATTTCACATTCCCTAAGTATACACAGTTTGATTCTCAAACTACAAAAGAGACTACTTGTCATTGTTGTGGATAGAATATAAGCAAATCTTATCACTCTCACATGAATTTGCATGTGAATAGGAATTTCTATGTGTTAGGCTGAATAATGGGGTGATAGTATGTCAGATTTCTAGAAATTCTGTTCCCCTGTTGCCTCACAGCATTTGTCCAGCTTGGTTTGTGTCTCTTGGCTCAATAAGTTTGATGTACTCTAGTAATTGATCATAAAAAATGATATAATGTATAAATCTTGTTTTAACCAGTCTCACAAAGTTGTATTTTCTTTAGAATATTCAGGGTGTTTCGTTCAGGAAAAATTGAGGATATACTCTCTTCCTTTTCAGTTTCATATCTGAGTTTTCTCTTAAGCATACTGTCCTTTCCATATTGGGTTTAGGCTCTTGGCTAGGCCCTTATTTCTGCTCTTCTGCGACTATAGGTCCTTCCTAGCTCTTCTGTTCTCCTTCCGTCTCCTGAGCCCCCTTTCATTCTTGAGCCAGACATCAACTTGTATCCTTTGCAGAGTAGCTACTCCTTTTCTGTGCTCTTCATAGTTTTATTTCAGTCACAATATGTATATATCTATATCTATATCTATACCTGTATGTGTATATATATAGTCAGTTCCTATATATATTTTTTCAGTTCATATATATGTATATATATATTTAGTTCATACACACACACACACACACACACACACACATGCCATGTATTTGAGTAGCATGGAAAATACTCAGCATAAGGAAAAGGTAGCAAATAAAGGCTGGAAGAAATGCTTACACACATGCCATTTCTTTCAAGTCACTTTGTAGATTAGGATTTTCTTTCTAAGACTAAACTTTTTATTCTGTTACAAATATTCTTTTCAGACAAGGTCTCATCAGGATTCCTTGGATGGACTGGAATAACTATATAGACCAGGATGGTCTCAAACTTACAAACTTACCTGCTTCTGCCTTCAAGTGCTGGGATTAAAGGTGCTAAAGGTGTGTGCCACTATACCATGCAAGAATATTTCTTTAAATTTATTTCTACCTCTTAGCATATTTCAAACAAGCTTGAATAAATGTCAGCCTTCTCTCTAAGTCTGTTTTGAATTGGTTGCAGTATTATTAAACATAAATATTACTTAGCCAATTATTAAAACACGATTAGAGATAAGGTTGTACATATGTGCAAATAATATTTTAAAAGTCTTATCTGTCTCTTTCACAATGTAAATGGGTGATCAATAGGGTATCAATTGAGCAAAGTCTTATTGATAAGAAACAGTGCTCTGAAAGCCATGATGGGAAAGAGGTCTGATAGGTTTTTATCACAGAAATTGTGATGGTATTTGTAAGGTAGGGTATCTGTAAGACCTTTATCAATTTTTAAAATACTACTATACTTTGATTTTTAGAATGCAATAAAAACACATCCTAATTATATAAATGGTGAATAGGTAAGGACCTATGCTATTGAATTATAGTCTCCATTGATAAAGATGTGTTGACATCCCGAGTTTTCATCTCTTTTTCCTCTAATTTTAACCAACAAACCTGACTTGGGTGGTGTGGTCCCCATCCCTGGTTGTGATTAAGCATCTATTGGGTTTTGTATGTCTAATGACTGCAGTCTCCTTCCACTACAGAAGCAGATGCCTTATGAATTATAGATTTTTGCATAACCCAAGTCAATGGGCATGGGTTCATTTGGATTTTAATAATTCAGCAGTAATCTGCTGTAGTTAGAGGAGGACAGACCTACCCTTCATGGCCAAAGAGCAAAAAGGAGGGCATCTAGGACTCACTGGTTACTCTGTAGTACTGTGAAGGGTTAAAGTTACATTGCGTAGTAGAAACAAGCTGCATAGACACTGTGACTCACATGGAATTTCGTGAGAATGATGAGATTTGCCTATATTCTACCCACAACAACAATAACTAGTCCCTTCTAAATCTGAGAATCAAGCTGTGTATACTTCCTGAATGTGGAATCTCTACTAGAATATGCAGTGTCCTCACCAAAGGCATAATTATTTTATGGATGTGCTAGGCTGAATAATGGCCTCCCCAGAGATGTCTGCATTATCATCCTAGGAATCTGTGAATGTTTCTTTGCAGGGCAAAAGTATTTACAGGAGTCTTAAATTAGGGATCTCAGAATGGTGAGATCATTTGGTTTGTGACAGGTTTTGTTTTTTTTTTTTAAATCTGTCAAAATACCTGTGAAAAGTTAACTTAAAAAGGAAGAAAGATTTCATTTTAGTGCATGATTTCAGTGGCTTTATTCCGTAGGTGGGCACCTGGCTGCTGTGGTAAGGTAATACACCACATGAGAAGCACATTGTAAAGGAACTAAGTAGTGGTTGGGAAACAAAAAGAGAGGGAGAGTCAGGCTCCACAATTCCCCTTTCATTGCATGCTCCCAACAACCTACTTCCTTTATCAGGCTCTGCCCACCAAAGGTTTCACACCATGTGATAACAAGACAGGTTCAAAAACAAAGCTAGAACATGAGCCAATAAGAAAAGTTAAGACCCCACAGCACCCTAATGGCTCAGGTTGCCCCTAAATCTAATTACAGAGATCCACAGGAAAGAGAACAAAGATACTTGACTACAGAATTCAAAGGCAATGTGATGACAGAGGAATGTGATATGCCTGTCTTTGAGTGAGGGCGGTCATTAGAAGTTGGAAAGGCAGGGAAAATGGTTTCTCTCAGTCAGAGTCAGACATGGCATATTTCTGAGTACAGCGGTTCATGGCCCATATCTGGGAAGAATTGCTCTGGTTACCTCTTGACACCCAGACCCCCCATGCTCTCTGATAACACTTATAGGCAAGGCAGTCCATAGGTAATCCAAGAACACAAACTATATTCTTAAGTGAAATAGCGCCAAACTGCAGAATTTCAGAAATCATTTTGTTACAGGACATAGATAGCCTCGATGATAAAATCCAGAACTTTTCCTAGAGGGACATGGGAGGATTTTTGAGAATGAGTTCTTCAGACCATTTTACAGATAAGAAGTAAAGTTTGGGTTACAACGAGAGCCTTGACTAAATCTGGAAAGAGTAAATGAAGCCCTGAATCCTTTTTTTTTTTTTTTTTTTTTTCAAAACAGGGTTTCTCTGTGTTGCCCTGGCTGTCCTGGAGCTTAACTCTGTAGACCAGGCTGTCCTCGAACTCAGAAATCCACCTGCCTCTGCCTCCCACGTGCTGGGATTAAAGGCGTGCGCCACCACTGCCTGGCTGAAGTCCTGAGTTAATGCAAACTATTGACAAGGACCACTTGGAATTGGCCAAGCCCTCCTGGGAAGGGCTCAGGAAATGAGCAAAGACTTTCTCTGGTTTGTGTGAACCAAACCAAACCAAACCAAACCAAACCAAACCAAACCAAACCAAACCAACCAAAAAACTGGCAACTGCCCATTCTTCTTTCTAGATGACTGCAGCCTGAGACAACTCCCCCAACCCCAGACCTCCTAGTGAGATCAGCTAGCCTTTCCTTCCTGTGCTGTGTATAATGAACTGGGTGTGTAGTTGGTGACATTCCTTCAGAGCAAGCACAGCCCAGTCCATCTGAGATTTTCTGTATGCAGTTGTGTTTCCAGGTCCTGCCATGCTAGATGAGGCAGTAAGGAGACTAGAAAAGCTAACACTTGATGTTTAGAGATCTGTGCTTGATTTATCATGCATGACAGCCTTTGACTTTTGTTTGTTTGTTTGTTTCCCAAAAGCCAAGATTGACAAGGAAACGCTGATCACAAACCAGCTACACAGTAGAAAGCTGGATGGCCACGAATAGACACAGTAACATCCATATCCGAGCCATTAACTCTCACATCTTTTGTGGGGGCTTCTGACGTTAAATAAGTTGGTCTTCAGCAAAGGAGCTTACATTTCAAGCCTAGAGCCTCTACTTCTGGATGCAAATTGATTTACTGCTTGTCACTTTGCCCTTCAGTCCACTTAGCGGAGGCCAAGTATTTAAACCCAACAAACCTGAATGATCTTCCAAGAAGATTCTTAGCCCAATGGATATGGAATTGCGTAGGGATCTAGTATTGGCTTGACAGCATTGATGAGAGATGCATGAAGTCCCGAAATGAAGACAGGCCACATAATCATGGGCAATGTAGATCCCTTCTACATGCATACTATGACATACAGATGTGTGAAAATATAAAAAGGAGTTGACTGCTGAGGTTACCTGCCATAGTCTGACAAAAGTGGCTCAAGCGCATAAGTTCCAGGGAAGTATCTGGGAGCGTGACTTTGAAGTACAAGGTGAACACTCTCTTTGATCTCTTCAACTTAAGACACTACCTTGCTCTCTAGCTCTGCCCGGGTTTTCATCTCCTGTCACTCTCTCCTGGCTCTCTGACAGGAGAGGTGGTCAGGTGAAAGAAGGTGTGCGAGACAGGGGATGAAGGTATAAAGACAATATTGGCTCCTGGAGAATGTTCTTTTGTATGAGCTAAAGATCCAGAGAAGCCAGTAGACGTAGTGAGGGCATGGCAAGCACATCAGAAGCTGTGCCCAGTGCCTAGATCTCAGATCTCTGAGGGCTTGGAATTCTCAGCAGTGGTTAATTGACATGTCATGAACATCACTGTGTTTGTAGATTTAAAAAGGGCCATGTCATGCATCTAATACTACTTTTTCCTCAGCCCGTGGAACTTAAGGGTTTGGAATCCTTCTTTTCACAATATCGCAAAATATGAATTCTTTGAAAAGCTAACAAATTCATATAGACGTATTGCTTTTCTTCTTTCTTTTATGGACTCTGCAGCATTTTATAGCAAAAGTAATGGAACATGTGGAATTCTTGGAAAAAAGTGCTCTTTCTTTGAAATTCTGTTTAAGTAGAAACATAAAAGTTCTCCTGCCTTAGAAGGGTCAATTGTTTTATTGGATAAATGGAGCCATAACTTCTCCAAGTATAAAGTATTCTATCTATGCAACATAAAATTAACATTGGATGGGCTTGGTTCACTTATAAAAACATACAACTAGAAATTAGACTGCTTTGTTTCTCTGAAAGCTTGTTCGTCATACAAGCATTGTTAAAAATGAAAAGTTTTTGTTTTTCTGTTTTAGAAAAATATTTGGTTTACATGTAAAAAAGAAAAAAGTGGATGGACTTCACAGATTCTTCATTCAATATTTGATGTAAATATTGCAGTATATAGGCTTCTAGAACTTTTAGATGTATATATAAACAAATAATCAAAATCTATTCTAGCTTTGGTAATAATCCTCTCTTTTTCCACAGTCATCAATTTAGAGTCTCTCCCTCTCTCCCTCTCTCTCTCTCTCTATCTAGATAGATAGATATGGATATATAGATATACATATACATACACATATATACACACATGCATACATATATACATACACACACAAACATATATATGTATATATATATATATATATATACATATATATGTGTATATATAAAAATACTTTTCAAAGAAATTCGGAGATTAGCTTCCTTTTAGAGTCTGTGTCTGGCAGGTGTGGTGAATTAATCTGATAGCACGGTTTTTACTTTTCCTCCAAACAGGTTCATCCCTTCTGAACGATATGAATTCTTTCTTATGTTACATGTTTTATGCTTTGTCTTCCCCATCTGAGATCAAACATCTTTAATTGGAGCTACAGAATACACTGAATCTAGGATTCATTTCGAACTTACTGACTTACACTTGTAATGCTAACCCCTCACTGCTTTGTGTACCTATCAGTAAGTCTTACACCACACAGATTTTCATATTTCTGGGAATGAAAGACTCTTTATAATCCTATTTTGAAGACTCCTAAGGAGCATACAGACTGTGAATTATACTTCAGTATTTGGAGGAGTTGGATTTAAATGAGATAGGATCATATGAACTAGATTTCTTTTATTAAACACATAAGCCTATTAAACACATACACCTATTAAAGGGTGTAATGCATCTGTGGCTAGACTCAGGAAAGGGAAACTATTTCTACATAGGATGAGTTTTAAGCTTAAAGAACATAAGGACTTAGTGGAGGACTAAGATAATAAAGAGCATAGGAAATAGTTCCCACAGAGCAGAGGCAACTGCCTGCCCTGTCTCTGCTAATGATTAGGATGTCTTATGTTGGGTAACTGTGGATAAGCTGATGGATAAGCTGATAACTACTGTGTGCAAAACAGGAAGCAAAGGTCTTATAAGAAACACCTAGTTCTTAGCTTTGATAGAGAATTTTTGAAAGCATCACTTATTTAAAAGGCACTGAATTTGATGGGAAGTACATCAGAAAAGTTGAAGTCAGTCAGTCAGTCTGAGGTATGCTCAGGCACTGCTGACACCTGGTTCACACCTGCAGCTTCCTCCCTGGGTGACCATTTAATTCTCTTTTAAAAAATGAAGAGAATAAAAGGTCCTTTGGATTCTCTTGGCCCTGACAGGTGGTAGTCAGGAAGACATCAGGCTTACCCAGCACTGCAGGAACACCGCTTGCCCTTCGAACTATTTACCTACCTCTCAACCCTCCATGGAAAGAAATTCTGATGAGTTTAGCTGGACATATTTTTTCCTAGAAGAGCATACTTTTAGTTTTCTTACTTGGCATAGTATGTTAACGTAATTGAGATGTTATCAATAAGACGGAAGCAGTCCACGGCATAAGCCTCTTGGGCAGGTGGCTGAAGAGAAGCCAGCTCAGCAATAAGGAATGGTCATCTCCCTGTCCCTTAGCTCCTTGATGTCCCAGACTGATGCTGGCTGTAGATGAAGGTGACCTTAGAAGCGAGTTTGAGAATGGAAACCCTTTTGTAAAATGATGGGAAGACTCTGCTTTATCTCCATGTCAAAACTGTACAGACACCACGAACATTCTAGCATGGCTGCTCTGGGCCATCACAACAGGGAATCCCAACTGGTACAAGCTATAGAATGATTACTTTCTATTCTAAAATAACAGTGGCAAGCCATTGTATGGAAGTGCTTTCTGGACATTATCTTATTTGGTTTCTACAATGAGGAACTTTGCTATCTACAATTCACGAGTGAGGAAACGGCCGCCTGGTGCCTAGAGGAGCTGCTAGCTGTTAATAGACAATGTATGCATTCTATACCTGCTTTGGAGAAGTCCATTTTGCCTCTCAGTCCTTATTATGAATTGAATGTAATCGTCATTCCTGGTGGGTAAAAGATAGTGTTCTTCACTCCCCACTCTGTAAAATGCCTAAGGAAGCCAGTGGTAGCTAAAATTTCTGGAGGACATGGTAGAATTGTTTAAATTCAAACAATATCAAACCCATCTGCTTCCTGAATATTGGTACCCAACATTCCTATCGAAATACATGTAGTGATAACTATTTGTGGTGGTTTGAATAGGTATGGCCCCCACAGACTCATGTGTTTGAATGCTTGGCCCATATGGAGTGGCACTATTAGGAGATATGGCCTTGTTGGAGGAAGTGTATCACTGTGGGTGTGTGTTTAGAGATCTCATATGTTCAAAGTATGTCCAGAATGATACATAGTCATTTCTGTTGCCTGTGGACCAAGATGGAGAACACTCAGGTCCTTCTCCAGTACTATCTCTACACACCACCATGTTGATAATGGACTAAACCTCTGAACTTTAAGCCAGCCCCAATTCATTAACTGTTTTCCTTTATAAGAGTTGCCATGGTCATCCTGTCTCATCACAACAATAGGAACCCTGAGACACTATTCAAAGCCTTACCTTGGTTATCAAACGCTTTGCCTTCTCATGGAATTTGTAAAATGGAAAGACATTAACTAATATTAAACACACGCATACGTGTACACATGCATACCTTTAGTAAATAATATTTGAAAATATTAATATTTACAGGATCCATAGCAGTTTTGAGGAAACTTAACAGCATCAGAAATATTTGACTGACACATAATCTCTAGAATGCGGTAGTTAATGTAAGCGGGAATCAGTCATTTTACTTCGTGGTGGTCAGTTTTTCATTGTTAATATTATCAGATTTGGAATTGCTTAGAGACACAACTCTGGGTAAAAAGCCCGTGATGGTAAAAGCCTGCAGAGGTTTCACAGAGCTGAGAAGAGCTACCATGAATGTAACTGGCACTGTATCATGAGCTGAGATCTCAAACTGGATAAAAAGAATCAAGAAGGGAAAACAAGTTATCAAAATCTCTCTCTTTCTCTCTCTCTCTCTCTCTCTCTCTCTC